>NW_023397019.1:0-74767 GCF_011125445.2 Fundulus heteroclitus
CACAGTGTGTCATTTGGCTACAGTTGTGGGTCTGGGTATGTCTCTACCAGATTTAGACATTTACAGATTGCAAATTTTGTTCCAACCTCTCATACAAAAAAATTATGCTCAATTAGATTCAGATCACAGTTTAACACAAGCACAATCTTTAATCCAAACTATTCCGGATGGATGCTTAGGGTTGCTGTCCAGCTAAAAGCAGAACCTCCACCAGAGCCTCACGTCTTTTACGGCCTCTTTTAGGATTGGGGTGTAAATCATCATCTTTATCATGATCCGATCCTATATTGATTTGTTTGGATGACGATATGATATTTGCCGGTATCACAAAGTTTACAATTTTCCGATTGATCTGCCCGCTGTGATGCAACATCATCAACCTAATGTAAATAAGCCACTGTTATTTACATTGGTATCAACGCACAAAAACAAAGTCCTAAAATAATTTGACCATTTTATTTCTATGTGCTCTTACATTTATCAGGAATTGAAATCAAAAAACAGCATTTTTCTAACTTTGAAATAATAATATCTAGATCACTCATTCACGGTAGTCTCATGCCGGAATTTCAAACTAAATATGTATATTTAAAAATGACGATATGGACCTGTATTTTCATTTTGCATCAGTGTAATTGGTTTGTTAATCATTTAGTCTATATATCGATGTGGATCGATGTATTGTTGCACCCCTGGTATTTAGCTCCATCCACATTCCCGTCATCAGTATCTGCTAAAAAAATAAAAATCCAAGCACCCCCACAGCATGATCCTGCCACCATTATGCTTCACTGTGGGGATGTGTTGAGGGTTTTAGTTTCCCAGAATAAACTATACAAATTTGGTTTCACCTGATCAGACCAAGTTTTTCCACATGTTTGCCGTCTTCCCGCTTGTGAGAGACTGCAAAAAGGATTTCGTATGGCTCGCTTTGAGCAATAGGTTTCCTTTTTGCCACCGCTCTTCTAAGGTTAGATTTGTCGACCATATGAGTTTAATCCTCCGTCAGTCTCTGCAGCTCCTCCAGAGTTGCACCAGGCCTCTCTGCTGCTTCCCTGATGTAAGCTCTCCTTCCCCGTCTCTTATCTTTTCTTTGAATGGCCATCTGTTGGAAGGGGTACCATTCTGCCATAGTCTTTCAGGTGATGGACTTTACAATGCTACAATGAGATGTTGTTTTTCTTCCACTTAACTCAGCTTTTAACTTCTCCATTACTTCATACCTGGCCTGTCTGCTGTGCCTCCTGGTCTCCATGATACTGTTTGGCTATTAACGTTCTTCACGTCATAGATGGATTTATCCTGAGAATAAATCACACACGGGATGCATTCTAAAGGCAACCGGTTGATTTGAAATCTGTTTTTTTTTTAAAAAGGGGGGTAGGTTTAGATGTAGAATGTAGAAACCCATGTATAATTCTCCTTCCAGTTCAAAGTGATGTTCTGCCTTATGTTGGTTTATAAAAAAAAACAAAAAAAACTCCTATTAAAACACATCTGTGTTTGTGGTTGTAATTTGAGAGAGTGTGAAAAAGCTTGAGGGCCATGAATACTTTTACGAGGCACGGCGGTTCTTCAAGCTTCTAATGAACGTTTAAAATCAGCCATTTAAAGCAACACTATTCCATATAATTTACCCGTTCTGTTAGCCATCATGGTATTCTCCCAGCTAACACTGTTCTTAAGGTTTTGATCACATTATTCTTATATCTGTACAGGTAAGGTTTTCTCAAAGGTTCCAGAACTGTTACAATATAAAGCAAACGGCAGTGAAACTGAATCGGCGGTCTGCGTTTAAGTACGGTGCAGTGGTCACGTCATGGAACACACATTAAAATCACACTTGCAAAAAAAAAAGAGAGAGGAAAAATCAATCAGGTAACAAGCTCAGAACGTCGGTGAGGTGTGGAGGATGAATTTAGTCGTCTCACAGCATGAGGGAAGAAGCTACTGTGAGGTCTGCCGCTACAGATACGCTTCTGTGTTTCCTCTAGGTGGAAGCAGGTTGAACAGGCTGCTCGGCAGCTGTGAAGCGATCATGTTCTGAGAACAGCCTTGCAGTCCTGGATAATGCACCTCCCTCTCTACTTTCTGAAGTTTCCAGTTGAGGTCACCCCACAGTGAAAGTTAAGAAAAAAAAACGTCATCTTCAGAATGTGCCGCGGTTCTTATGTGCTTTCTGTGCAAGAACACTTCTGCTGCAGCCGGGGCCAGGTGACAAGGTACTTGAACATGATCGTTTTAAAGACCAGTGAGCTTCAACACGAGAGCAAATCCACCAGACAGAGGAGGAGAAAGACAAAACTGATAGTCAGAAAATAGTTACACCAGTTTGGGGAACATAGGGCAGCTTTTTTTTTAAGATTTAAGTGAATGCTTATTAATTGAGTATTCTCTGGTGTGAGTTTTTCAGTAAAGCTATTTTCTTCCAGCCTCCTCATTGTTGGAAGTTGATTTGGAACACATATGAAATGTTCTTTTCAATAAGAAGATCCAAACTACAAAGGAAACCAAATTCATACATACTGGTAAATTCAGGCTCAGATTCACTTTTGCACATAGGTGTCAGAAGCTAGAGTTTATACCTACATCTAACTGATGAGGCCTTTGAGATTAGCAAACTGAGATTTTCTATTCAAACTGGACTCCAAGCAACCCACTTTCTTAATCTTAATTTATCTTGAACCAGTTATATTACATGGACTTAAAGGAAAAGCTGATACATTTTTGCTTACTGATGTGAATTATAGCCAGGGCAAAACATGTACTCTACATCCATCCATTCTCTATACTTGCTTAGTACTCTGGGAGTTGTTGTGATGGAGTGGAAACCAGGAACTACAGCAGCTCTTACTCAGCTGGTATCCACTAAGAGGACAGAAATGTTACCGGATGTAAAGGTCAACCCTTTTATCAGGTGTGCGTTTTCTACAAACTTTTTCTTTCATTCACTGTCTCACATTTAATCAGAATAAACCTTTCCAGTTTTAGTTCCAAATCCTTTTTATATGCTAAATAGCAAATAACCGTTTTCTATTGAGATTTTGTTTTTACTATTATCTTCTTCAAATTCAGATTTTCATTTACAAATAAAATACTTTTACTCTCTGAGAAAGCCCAGACTGTGATACCCGGTTTTACTTTAGTAATATGAAAGTTATAATGGAGGATGTTAAAGTGTGATGAATTTGAAATGAGTTAGGGGAACCAACATCGCCACCTGGAATTATCCTACTGGGGAAAATAGTAAAAGGACACACAGGTTTGTTCCGCTTCAAGAAGGAGACGAGATTCAAATAAATTTTACAAAATTTATTGCAGGGCATAGATGGTGCTACATTTAAAAAAATATTTAAAGTTTCAATTTGCGATGTCCTAAAACAGAAAAAAAAAAATAGTTAAGATAGAATTTCTAAAATTGTTAGACAGGACCTTGGCTGAAGTTATTTAAACATATGAGGGGCGAGTGAAGCTTTACCAGTGAGGAAGGCTGTAAAGACAAGGGGACAAGATCCAGTAAAGAAAAGGGATCACCCTAGATCAGGGCTAACCAACCTTTTAGAAGTTGAGAGCTACTTCATCGGTACCGTGTCATACGAAGGGCTACCTGTACGGACCTTTGAACTAGAAGAGTCAGAGCTCACCTTAACTTTATGTAATATAAACATGTTTTTAATGCAGTTCTCATTTTAAATCTATGTAAATACAAGTATGATTAAAAAGGAAGAGCAACTAATTAAAATAACATTTTAGATGCAGCTCACTGGAGGGTTGTGCTATTTCTTTAAACAGGCTTGAGGGCGCCACGTATGGTCCTTGGGGGCTACGTGGGGGCCGCGGGCACCACGTTGGTGACCCCTGCCCTAGACACTACATAAACACAGGAAACAAAAGAAAAAGGGTACTCCAACAAAATAAACACACAAAACGAGACACCGCCACCAGGGGTCACCACCGACACCATACGCCGCCTCAGTCCCTGAAAAGGAGCAAACAAAACAGCCTGAATGAAACAGCGGCGTCACAGCGCTTCAACAAATACACTGCTAGCCACTCACTCAGTCCATTAAACTGCGCATTTAAAACAACAAACAGTGGGCGAGGTTTGAGTTGATGTTCTAGAATCTTCGTCCAAAAAGGCAAAAACAGCAGCGAACAGAATCCCAGCTGGATAACTAGCAGACAGGCTCATTGGGAGCTAAACATGGGGCAGATTGCTACTATTAAGCCCACTTGCTAACCAAAATAGAACTTACAGTGTTGATGGCCCACCTGTAAACTGGTAGGGTACAGCACAGCCGTGTGAGCAGGTAACATATAGAACAGAGCGCTGTATGAGCAATTGTTTGAACAAACACACTCCTTCTTTTTGTGTCGTCATTGGAAAATGAAAGAAATCCGCCAAGACATCAGAAAGAGAATTGTGTGGTCCGTCCTTGGGGACGATTTCCAAATCCCTGAAGGGGCCTCGGTCAACTGTTAGAACATCACAAACAGCATGTGATGGTACAGTCATCAGACGGCAGAGGGAGGAGATGGGTTCTGTACTCCCACACACCAATGAACATATTTTGACCTTGTGGAGTTAAATGAAGCTGACGAAAGCGTGCATCATTCCAAAGTGAAACCACTCCTGTGTCAAAAAAACACACCAGCATGGCTCTGTGATGACGAGGCCATTACTCCAAAAAGCAACACGAAGTGTCAGAGGTTGCGAATGCACCCTGGAACTACACCGGCTAGTTTTTATGGGTTGTACAATAACTGTTTGGCATGAACACAATTTGCAATTTAGCACAAGCTAAAGCTAACAACAGGCTATAGTTACACCCCTGTGTCCATTTAGAAAGCATGCCGTTTAGAAACTGTTGCTGCATCTTTGCTGTTTGTGCAGGAGGCTCCACTTGTTCTGCCTCTGGGTCTGACTCAAGGTCAAAGATGTACCATTGTAACCTTGTGCATCTGTTTGTAGCCTTTTTCACATGTATAGAGTGCGAGTGTAAACACTGAATTCTGGGGGGTTCAGCTGCAGCTCATTTTCATGAAGTGACAGAGCTCTAAAACTGCTCCTTTTGAAAGCTCAAAACAGGTGGCGACAAGGGGGTGACATTTCATTATCTAAGAATGATTTTGTACAAAAAATGTAAAGAACATGTTTGATATAGTCAATAGAACTATCCTAACCTGTTTAAAAGGAAGCTTATTATCTCTTTTGATACCTGGTGTCATGTCCTTCAGAAGGCTCTTGATTACATTTAGGCATATTAGATGAAAACGCATGGATAGAGACATGAGCTTCACACTTTTCTAATTTTTCTATTACAAAAAGCAACTTGAAAATCTTGCTTTCCTTTAACTTCTATCTTATAATTTACCAACAAAACTTATTGAAATGTGTGGTTGTAATAAAATAACAACAGAAAATAAGGGTAAATTGCTGTTGAGGGAACGCAAGCCACGGATAAACTCTAGCTGATAGGATTCCATACCATGGAATATTATGCAGGTACTATGGACAATATGTTTTCTTAATTTTACTTCATGCTTTTCATCCTGTCAGCGGATCTCTGGGTAAAGTCACGGCATCAGAATGCCTGTATTCTCAGCACAAGGGCACTATAAGATCGCAAAGCTGAAGGGAAACCCTGCGATCGAGCCATTAGCCTTACAGGAATTTGCGCCCCGCAACTGGCACGGTGCAGAAAACAGATCATCAGATTTCCAAACAGAGGGGGAATCCCTCATTTAGACGACGACAGAGACAGAGGGGAGAGAAGGAAAAGGTCAGGTGACCGTTTATGGAAACACAGAAGGGACGTTAATATGTATGAGGGGTTGGTTCACAGCTATAATGACAATAAACTTTGAGACGTAATCGGCGTTAAGACGCGCGGGGGGTTCCAACGCGCCCTGGAAAGCAGAAAGGAGGCGCACCTCGCTGTTGCTGCCGGATGCCACCGGTGGGCGGCGCTCTCCTCCTTCCGAGCCAGCGCCGGGACAGACCCCGGGAGCGCAGCGTGGCCGTGCACATGACAGGAGAGAGGGCTGAATGAACTTTAAATCTGCCTCCCAACTTTCAGCCTCTCTCCTCATGTGGGCTTGTCCCCCCCCTCCCCGCCCCTCCCTCTCCCTCCTCCGCCGCCGCTCCGCAGGTGAAAACCCAGAGGCAGATCTCAGCCATGGATTCACTGCGATCACGATCCGAGTGCTGAGCCGTCACGTCTTTCCACTCTTCCAGATTTCCAGGCGGGTTTGCGGATGATCATTAGCGTCGTGAGGCGAGATGATGGCTTCAATAGGGGAGTTCGACCCTCTGAACACCAGAGTCCCTGCAACTAAAATAGAAGTTACAGTTTCCTGCAAGTAAGAGCAAAATTATTATTATTATTATTATTACTATTGCCATTATTATTATTATTATTATTATTATTAAAGAAGTCTGCATCCATGTATGTATGTATGTATGTATGTATGTATGTATGTATGTATGTATGTATGTATGTATGTATGTATGTATGTATGTTTGTATGTATGTATGTATCTATCTATCTATCTATGTATCTATCTATCTATCTATCTATGTATCTATCTATCTATCTATCTATCTATCTATCTATCTATCTATCTATCTATCTATCTATCTATCTATCTATCTATCTATCTATCTATCTATCTATCTATCTATCTATCTATCTATCTATATTGAGAGCTCCATGTGTAATTGGGATTCCCAGCTGCCTACAGTGTGCACATCAAAGTGATAAAAATGTTCTAGTTTCTTCATCTTATTGCATGGAGTCTGGCGGCCGAGTGGATTCCCTCTGATCCCCCCCAGCCTGCCAGTGTAATTTAGCCCACAGTTAATTATGTCAGATTTTGGATCCTGAAATAAATCAACACTTTTTTTTTTTTTTTTTTTTTGCCCCTTGAGTTGAAGGGTTGGAAGACTGAGCGACGGACTGACCGATCAGTAAAGCTCAGCAGGGTCTTTTCTTTTTTCCTGCCAGCCTGCCTGCTCGCCCGGTGGTGTGCCTCACTGTCTTCCCAGCTTGCTCCTGAATTATGAATAGCCGTGGCTCCTGTGCAAGATCCTCCTGAGACCGGCGAGATTTGAGAGGGCCAGCTAGACGGCTGGCTGAGTTAGATGGCCCCAACCTAGGAGCCCAGACCTGAGCCTCCGAAATAGAGAGCATCCGTGATTAGGTTGGCCGTGTCCAACACTGGGGCTGTCTTTGCAGCGTCTTCGTCAAAAATGCCTGGCTGTGTTTCCCCGTTTCGCTCTTCAAACAGAAAATGACAAATGTGCTGCTCTCTGTTTGGGAACATGATCTGCTGAAAGATGGTCTTTGCTCTGAGTAGCTGATATATCTTTTTTTTTTCCACCTGCAAATTTCTTGCTTTGGTATGTCTGGCTGAAATCTTTCTGATCATGAAGCTAATTTTAATATAATGCAAAGTATATATATATATATAAAAAAAGGAGTTTTCAAGTTAAGATTTTGTTTCTTAAGGGAAAAAAAGCTCTTTTATCTTAGCCGGCTGTGTGTGAAAAATGTATTTCTCTTCATTTTAATAACTGGTTTTGCCACCTTTGGCGGTAACAACCACCCTCAAAGGTTTGCTGTAACCTTTCACATCTCCGTGGAGGAAATCTGCCCCGCTCTGCCTCCTAGAATTGTTTCAATTCAGACAGATTGGAAGATACGGTCATGCCATAGCTATTAGATCATACTCTGGACTTTAACTAGGCCACTCCTTGTGTTCTCTTTGGGGTGCTTTGGATCATTGTCCGGCTGCATAACCACATGGTACTTGAGTTTAACATCACAAACTGTTGGCTCCTTCTTTTTGTTTTTATCAGGTTGTCGTTGTGTGATATTACCATTTGGGGGGTGGGGGGGGGGGGGGGGGTGATTTGAAACATTTAAGGGTAACAAAAAGCAAAAACAGAAACGGTCTGTAATCAGGTAAATCATCTTTTTTTTCCCCACAGCACAGTATCATTCCATAAATCTTCAGAGTTCTATCAGATGTGAAGTAATCACTACTTCACAAAAAGATGCTGCCTTGTGGTTGTAATTATTAAAGAGGACATATTTCTTACTGCTTATATTATTTTTTGACATCTATCGAATGAGTTTTCATTTAGAATGTTTGACAAGATTGCTCTGCTTGCAGCAAAGCCCTTAACCCTCAGTGTCATTTCTTATTCATTTAAAGAACAACTGAAACCAGCGTGACGTAAAGCTAGTCGCCCCCTTTTATTAGACCTTTGTGTAATGCAGAACATTTAAAAAAATACATGAAAAATAAATAAAAATTGGGAGATCATCAGATAGAAATATGGCAAGTGTAAAGCTACCCTGATGCACAGCGAAAGATGTTCGAAAGCCTCAGTAAAAGCACAAAATGCTGCTTTAATGGAACCTTGAGTGCGTCTTGTTGCTTGTGCGAATCTCTTAGAATCCGTCATGAGAACTTCCTCACAGCTGCTGTGGTGATATCCAGACTGGGTGTTAGATGGGCTTTAACACCTCGAACGTTTAAACATCAGAAAACCGGCTGGCTGAGATAATTTGCTGCCGTACTTTTTAAAAATGCTGGTAGATTTTACTATTAAGCTTCCTCCATTACTGGAAAAGCTACAATGCAATTAGAGCACCCTTAAAAGTAATGAAGAGTGTAATTAAAGATTTTTTTTTTTTTTTAATGAGCATACATTTTGTTAAGCATTTTTTTTTATTGTTATTGTTAAGTTACGGTATTTTATTTTATTCAAGAAAATATAAAAATTAAACCATTTAATTTTTCATACTGCAACTCTTAAAACACATGTGACATAACACCCCTAGTGCACATCATCTAAAAAACAAAAAACAACATAAATGATGTTAACTTGTAAAAGAAACCCTGCAGGGGTTTCTGTTATGTCCCTCCATCCACCTGTACATCCGTCCCCAGGCAAGAAGGGAAATATTTGGCTGGTTGTGGGTCTTCCCTGGATCACCGCCTATGGCCATATGTCCAGAAAAGCTTCAGACAGATTTCTTGGAGACAAACTGATAAAGTATCTCAACCACATCAACTGAGTCCTTTTGACTCTACCTTGAGTCGAGCCATGAGAAGCTCACCTTACGACTAATGATGTTTCCAAACTCCCTGCAAGGGAAGCTTGTCCTACGTTCTTGTATCCAGAATCTGGTTCTGTCAGCCATGACCCACACAGCATCTCCTGATGATAGGAGAGAGCAGGCATGTAGGAAGAACTGTAAGTTGACAGATTTCCTTTTTGGAGAGTTTGTTCTTCACCACAAAGTAACACCTGTACGTCCTCACATTCTGTATCTATTTATCTATATATAAAAACTGCTCTCTCACCCACCCCTCATACTCCTCAGCAGGGTGGGTGGCTCTCCATTTGTCAAGCTCAGGTCCTCCACCAGAGGCCTCTTAGGATCATATATATATACATATATATATATATATATATATATATATATATATATATATATATATATATATATATATATATATATATATATATATATATGTATTGACAGCTGAAAATAGGCACCAGCACCCCTCGCGACTCCATAAGGAAAATGAATGACATTTTTTGAAGGTGCAGGGTTATTTCTGATTAAGGGCAAAACACAATACATTTATGGTATGAGAAACTTGAATTTAATTATCTTAATTCTTCGTTTAGTGAAATATATCGTTTGGCCAAACAGTAGGAAAGATAACACTAATAGTATAAGTGTTAATACTGTTTATGGAAGTATGTACTTTTGATTCAGTCATGTCATTATTTTATCTCATTAGAACTTATGTTTGTGTGAACTTACACACACTTATTGTGTGCATCCATTTACATGATCAGTGATGGGAGTAATGGCGTTGCGAAATAACGGTGTTATTTAATTAGCAATCTAATCTAATTACTTTTCTCATTTTGGTAAGGCATTATGTAACTTACAATGTAATGTGGTGCATTACTACAACTCAATCAATTTAATCAACTTTTCTCAAGAGCAAGAGGGTTTCTTTCTAGTGCAGGGAAAAAGGCGGACCCCGTGGAGGGTAAGCAGATAGAGGCATATGCGACGCAGAATGGCCGAGGAGGGTTAAGGTGTGCTGGAGCATTGCTCACAGGTAGAGTAGACCAGCATTAAGAGACACACACCACGATGCAGGAGAGTCCCGCACATTCAAAGACAGCATAGGAAGCTGAAAGTTTGGGCACAGTTTTACATTCACTCATGTTAAAGGCGAAAATGTGCAGGAGGATGGATAAACAAATAAGTTAATGGAGAGTCATAGTTACTAATGGAGTGCTGTTTGGATTTTTAATGAATGATCAGAAGTAGCCCAAAAGCTTATACTTATAAAAAAAGCTCAGATCATTTTATTATGTTATGAGGTAAAATGAGCCCTAAAAATGTATTAAAAAAAGGGCGTACATTTTTTTTAATCACTGTATATATCAAACAACCGTGGAATGCTGCCATAATGTGGAATTCGGCGTAGGTAAATTGTTATGGTTCTCTTAATTCCAGCTTGGTGTTAATACAGTTATCTCCCCAGCATGATTAACAATGACTTGCTTTGCGCTGAGGAACAAAGCCAATTTCATCACCTCCTTCCTGAGCCTCCATGACAGCCAGTCCTGCACTCAGTTCTTGGAAACGCATGACATATTCTTTTCGAGGGTTGGTTTCACA
This sequence comes from Fundulus heteroclitus, assembly GCF_011125445.2. Taxonomy (NCBI): domain Eukaryota; kingdom Metazoa; phylum Chordata; class Actinopteri; order Cyprinodontiformes; family Fundulidae; genus Fundulus; species Fundulus heteroclitus. The sequence continues at coordinate 10,725 of NW_023397019.1, forward strand.
GTCACTTTTCGAAACTGTTAAATCTGCTCTGACCTCACTTTCGGGGCTTAGCTGAGGCTTTTTTTGGGAACACTCAAAAAAAAAATGAAAAAAAAAAGATCCGAAAGGGAATTCTGGAAATGTTAATAAATGAATCTATTGGCAGAACACAGTAAAGTGGGTTACCTACATTTTACCTACATTTGTTCTTTATTTCCAGGGGTCTCCTGGATGTGGATACGTTCTCCAAGTCAGATCCAGGTATGTGTGAACCTTTTTATTTCCTGAAATGCTTGTTGTTATTTTCTATGTTTGCCGATCTTTTACCTGTATAATGCAAACCTTTCTTAAAATAGCAATAATCTGTATTATAGTTTTGTCTTGATAAGACAATGAATGCTTCTCCTCTCCCCTGTGGCTCAAATACGTTTTAACAACCCCAAAGGTCAGCATTCATTACGCGAGGCAGTGGTAAATTACATATTTGGATCAAGACAGAAAAGTCAGGATGGAAAGGTTGATGGGCTTTAGCATGCAGGGCAGGATGGAAATGAGCCAGGATTGAAAACCAGTCAAAGTGGCACAGGAATGTTTCTGAATACAGGACTCAACACCTGCACTTATCCAACTAATATAAAAAAAACGAAAAAAACCCCAAAAACAATTAAATAGACAACTTTGAACGGATAGTTCAAATTAAGGCTGCAGCTAACGATTATCTTTGTAATTTAGTATTCTTTCAATTATTCTGTTGATTAATCAAGTAATCAGGTAGACATTCTCCAGACTTTTTATTTAACTACTTGTGCTTAAAAATACATGTAAGAGAATATGCAGGTAAGCAAATAATTAAATTACTTAAAATCAATATGTAATGCTTAAAATATAATACAGCATGTCTACAGCTAAAAATTTTCTAACATCAACATTGTAAAAGTTCACCCTCTCGGTGAGCCACCGACGTTAGCATGTGCATGCTTAGCTTATGGTGCGTATAAAGACGGCTCGGAAAGACACTGCATGTCAATGACAGATTATAAGGTTGTATTTGCTGAGAAAAGTGTGGGGGAACAGAGGACACAGATACGGGACGTGCCCCATGTCCATTATGCCCATGCTTGCATGTCCAATTCTGGAATTTTAAAGAGAAATTCTTTCCACATCAAAAAGCATAATGTTGTCCACATGAACCCTTGTAATGCAGGTTCTTGCTGTTTTTAGAGTAAAAACAGACGAAAAATTTTAAATAAATATAATTTGAAATGTTTGATGTTTGACAGCAAGAAAATACGTTCAATTAAGTCCTCTTCTGGGAGAAAACCTCCATAAGCTAACGCGCTAGGTGTTATTAGCCTCATGCACGCCACGGTATCTGGCCGCGCCCCTCCTTCAAGCTGCATCACGCAACGCTCCTCGTGTTTACACTAAGTTTAAAGCAATCCTACACTTTTGACACTGTCTGTCATATTCTCGCTGCCTCCCTCTAGGATGCCAGCCCCACATGGCATCCACATATCAGCAGCACAGGCTATCATTAGCAGGAGTGAGAACGATGTGCAACGCAAATAGGCGCCAGGCCAGAATGCAGTGCGCTGACTAGTTAGATAGACTTTGATGAAGCCTTCAGGGAATACATTGCCTCCAGGAATTTGAGTAACTAAGTTTCTCCAATCTTTCAACTAATAATTTCAGCTCTAGTTCAAATTAAAACATACACTAATCATCAGCATAAGTGCCGAAAAGGGCTGAACGATATAGAAAAAAAGAATATCGATAAAATAGAAATCATGTTGATCAATATGACAGCTGGAGACAGCTGGAGGCCCCAGCACCCCTCGCAACCCCACAAGGGATAGATGTGAATTATTGATCAACATCAATAATTATCAAATAATTTTAAACATATATTGTAAGTGCAGCCCTGACCATTTTATGTGGTTGCTTACTGACCTATTTTTAGGTAAATAACACTGAATTCAAACTCAACCCTTTATTTGACCAGGTCTTTACCAAAACTCTAAGTTTAAAATAATTTAAAAAAAAAGAACACATGCTCTCTGAACTCTTTGATGCTTGTTCCTGGGTCTCCGTTTGTGATTGGATGGAAGGATGTAATGACTGTAGTATTAGCCTACAGGATAAGTTAGAAAGTACAAAAGATAGGAACACTGTTCTTCTATTTAATTTTTTATTGTACCCTCTTTTTTCTGTTGAACCGTACATCTATCGATCGATATATATTGCTATTGAATTATCATCCGACGTGCCCAAATTTGGCCTTTGATTTGTTGTGTCTGAACTGTGTTTTTTTCCCTAGGTGAACAAACATACATCATCAATAAATAAAAAAGGACAGAAACAAACAAAACTAGATCACGTTGGAATTTATTGTGGACTTTCTCCAGTTTGTGCACACACTAAATTAAATCAAACAGCCTTAAAAATACACATACAACCCCACTGGTATTTAATCAAAATGTCCTTCGTTTAACTACTCCTTGATCGACTTGCTGGATAGTGGACCAACCTTCTTGGGACAACTGGTTAGTTTCCTGGTGATGATTTGGCGTATAAATAATGCATTTTCACAACAATTAAGTTCAGGGGTTTGAAAAGAACATTCCAAGTCATATTTAGCCCATTTTATCCTTTTTAAACATGTTTGGATGTGTTTAGGATTGGTTGGAACACCCAATTTTGTCCAAGTTTCAACCACATAGCTGTCAAGTTGAGGAGAAATTGAATAACTTTGGTAGTGGTCCTTTGTTATTCTGACCACCCACCGTATGGCTCACCACATAGGGAACAAGTCCATTGGGGTGGATACACAGTGGAAGTTTCTAGTGTTTATTTGTTTGTCCAATTAATGGGAGACGGGTGTTGCCTGCAGCTGGCTAATGATGCTGATTCACAGCTGCTGATTCTGAGCTAAACTAAGTGGCCTTGTGTATATATTTTTTTTATTTAAAATATCCCCAGATAAAATCAGACAAAATTCTGAATACAGATCATTTTACACTGAATAGAGCTTCATTGAGATTCATGAAATCTTTATTCTGTCTGTGAAACCACATAAAACTGCACATTTTTATTATTTTTGTGGCTTTAGTGACCTTGAATCGACAGTTGCCAGAGAGGAGAAGAGAGTTAGAAACATGTTACACAGGTTTCTGGGTCAGGATTTGAACCCATGATAACTGCGTAGAGGGCTGAGGCTTCCGTACATGGGATGCCCCCAAAACATCACTTTTAATGTTGTTTTGCATTAGAGCAACATTATAATGAAGCACACATATAAAAACATGCACTGGTTGAAAGTTGTTCTACATGGATTCATGTTTTAATACACAGTTTACTCTCTTTGTGAAAAACGATAAGGGGGAATTCTAGGTTTTCCTGACTATATTGTTGAAATTAAGTCAACACTGTTAAACTGTTCGATAGCTAGAAAAACAAAGTAGAGTATTTTTCGGACTATAACTATCACATTTTTTCTCATAGTTTGGCTGATTGACTTATAGTCAGGTTTGACTATAGATCAATTTTAAATGGTAGTTCATATTGACCAGCATGAATCAAGGAATAAACATTACGTCGCAAGAGGGCTCGCTATGCTTGTGAAAACTATCCTGCTCCTCGACCACTTAAAAAAGAATTTAAATATTAACCTATAGAAGACTGAACACATGTTTGTATGTTTTTCCCTGTTCGGTATGCATTCATGCAGGGAACCGTTGAGTGGTGCAGCTCGAAGGGAAAGCTCAGACCGCGGCAGAGCCTCATTAATGGGCTGTCCGCGAAGCTAGCAGCTAGCGCTAGCTTAAAGGTCTGTTGTCCGGGCTGTTTGAAACTTTGCTGATGTGCGGGAGCTTTATATTGCTCTCAACCATCCGTGTTGTACTGTTAGCTTAGCGCGTAGCACCATTACGTTCATAGTCTAATTTCAGCATCATTTTGACAACTTTCAGTGTAACGGTACGCTGAAATGCGCTGGCAAGGCCCTTGCCGGTTAGAGTTGCTAATTTACTCCATTCAACCTCCCAGGTATGTTCCATGTTATTCAGTCGGTTCTGGATGCAGATTTCATAAATTGGTTTACCAGATTAAATGTCAGTTTTAGCCTTGGATTGTGTGAAATAAATGCTTATATAAATGCACATAATCCGGTGCGATATGTTCTTTTCCTCTTTATGACGTATTTGTGACTTAAGTTATATTCCACAGCGACTTATAGCCTGAAAAATAGGGTAATGTTTAATATATGGTCACAGTTGATCTATTAAGTTTTCTTTTGGGCTAATCTCTTCTTTATTAAAATTTAAAATTTAATATAATCTTACCTTTATTGGTGTATGAAGTCTATGCATTAGTCGTTCTCCATAAATATCTCCATCACTTGGTTGTAAAAATTGTCCATGTTTCACTTCATATTTTAAAGGCTGGGTGAGAGTCATCCTGTATCAATCCTTTGCCGATGTTTTCAGTCTTTTCAATGCTGAAAATTCAAGGCAGAAAAAAACGTACAAAAATACAATATGAAATATATTCTGTTAGCTGTGATGTCATCCAGAGGGGAATATCATCTGCCATTATCCTGCTAACATAGAAAAGATTCCTGGATCAATGTGTGCTTGTGTGCCTTTTGTGTCTCTGCTCTGTCTTCTCAAACCCCCAGCCGGTTGACGTATATGACCGTTCACACTGAGCCTGGTTCTACTGGAGGGTTCTTCCTGTTAAAGGGGAGTTTTCTTCTCCACTGTCGCTTCATGCATGCTCCGTATGAGGGATTGCTGCAAAGCCATGGACAATGCAGACGACTCTCCCTGTAGCTGTAGGCTTCTCCAGGAGTGAATGCTGCTTGTCAGGACTTTGAAGCAATCTGCTGGGTTTCCTTTGATAGGAACATTTTTGATCAATCTGTATAATTTGATTTAATTGACTTTGTAAAGTGCCTTGAAATGACATGTGTTGTGAATGGGTGCTATATAATTAAAATCAAATTGAAAATAAAAAGCACAGAAAGCAGAATAGCTGGCCTCTTGTAGCACAGGGCTCTATGGGTGTACTACTCTGGAGGACACTCTGAAAAGAGCAGGTCACCTTTCTCCCACCCATGTAAAGCAGATCTGACACCTCTGGAGTTGGCCCTCCTCTCCCTAATAATTCCACAGAAAAAGTTTAGAGTTTAAAGTTTAGAATAATCCTTTAGTTTTCAGATGTAATCTTCCAGGTCGTCGGAACAGATTTTCATGAAGGGTATCGTTTGACTCGTTGAGTCGTCCGTAGAAGAAGACCACGCAGCGACGTGCACCTCATATACTCATATACCCGCTGTTCCTCTAAGGCTCAGCGCTGACCCCTGTCAGTGCACCATGGTACTTTTTGCCTCACCCCGTGAATTTTCACTGCCCGTTTACAGGTGATTACAAAGACTAAATACGTCACATACGTTCAATATTTATTTTAGACAAACTGGAACATCAGCATGTGTAGCACATGTATATTCAAACATGTATATCGGCGATATAAACATACAGCAATGGGTAGGCACCACCTGCCTGCATCGGTCAGTGTGTGCCTCGCAGCACCATCAGCGTTGAGGCACAGCTCCTCACTGCCTCTTTTCACCCTTCTCCCACGTATTTGAACAGGCAATGCATAAATGAAGTGATTTTTACCATAAGGATGTTGAAATCATACAAAAAACTAATTTGCAGAACAGCCATGTGGACAAATGGATTTTCTCCAATCATTGTTAGCATTTTACTCTTCATGATGAAGGGTGAGACGCTGCCTTAGCTGCCTGCCCTGACTGCACGTCAGTGACATGGAGGCAAAAAGAAGGAACTGGCCCTGGGTGCCAGTCATGCGAGAATCGCCATACACTCTGGCAACACATACAAACAAATAATCAATTCTAACTTGGCAGCTCAATTCTTTGCTTTTTCTGATGAAAAGCCTTGAAGCATTTCAACGTGTCGATGTGTGAATTCAACTGAGGAGGACCTTTGGAGAGATAATGCATTCTGTGGTGGGAGATTTGCAGAAAGTGTGAAACTGTAATTTGAGATAAACCTCTCTGTATTTGGACGCTCAGCAGCCAGACACTTTGGGGTTTTATCGGAATCAAGAAAAGGCTTTAAGTGTGCTTTCACGACCAGCTTTTACACAGCTTAGTAGTGCTGCTTACCCCGAGAAGGAAAGGATAATACATTTTATTTTTATCTTTTTGAACATATAAGCTCCTCAATTTGTTCTTGTTTTGTGCCTTACACTTGTAACGGTTGACTGTGTTGTTCTGACACGCTTTAATTTGTTAGCTGGGTTAGTTGTTGTCCAGTAACTGATAATAATGCTTAACGATACTGGCTTTCATCATCCAGAGATTCAGTCGGTCGATTCAGTGTCTTCGACTCTAGCTTCCTCCCCTGTTACATGTCGATGTCACAGCCCGTCTTCCTCTCGGTGTGAGACTGTGTGATTGGTCGAATCTAGCGTAAAGTGCTTTGAGTGGATGGTCTCACTAGAAAAGGGCTATACCAAATTCAGTCCAGTTATAATGCCTGACAGGTCTTGCTTTCATCATTGCTGCCTTAAAGAAATTCAGGGCCTCATTAATCCGCTGCCAGTATTCAGTGCAATTAGCTTTATAATCCAACAGTGTGCAGCTGTGTTACAACTGATTTATTTGCAAAGATTACATTACAAGACTGATGGACTTTGAGCTGTTGTTTAAGTAAAACTGCATATCAGTTAATTTAGAAACATTCAAATATGCAACATTTTTGTAAAACAGATAACATAAATGAGGGAAAATGTACAGTATTTCTATTTTGGGTGTGTAGTTGTAAGATCAGATCGAAAACATCAAAAAAAGTAAGTCTGCAGAAAAACAAACCTTTCATTTTTACATCAGAATATATATATTCTTCTTTAAAGAATATATATATATATATATATATATATATATATATATATATATATATATATATATATATATTCACATTCACAATTGTTGGTTAGTTCTTCCGACAGCCCTCAGTTGTCCCTTGAACAGCCACTCTTCTCCTAGAACATTTCTTAAGCTCACAGAGGGAAAAGGGATATCTGACCATTTCTCTTTGCACAATCTCTCTAGATCGTCCTAGAACCCTGGGTTTTTTGCTTTTATGCTCTCGCCTCTTCAGCTAACGCAAAGGTTTTCAGAGGGATTTGAACTTAGGACAGAGATCACAATGGAAGAATGTTGATTTTGTGTCTAATTAGCTTTTTCTGTTTTCATTTTGCCGATAAAAACTTTGGGTAATTACCCTGCTGAAAGACTCAATTACAGACCATCTGTTCCCTTTTAGAGTCTACCAGGTTTTATGCGTAATTGTCTGATGTTTCAAAGAGTTCATGATGCAATGCTCTGTAACATGGTTCCTGAGGTGTGTGGAAGAGAAACAGGCCCACAACATCACAAATCCTCCGTGATACTTGAAAAAGTTCCCCACATATTTTTCCTTCTCACTGGACACATATGTAGTAATTGTTATTGAAAACTTTGATCTCATCTAACCAAAGTGCAAAATTCCAGTTAAAGTAGAGTTTATCTCCACATGTTCACATTTGTCATGTAAGGAGAGAAAATACTTTTATCCAGGCATCACTCCCAATCAACCGGTTTCCATGTAGCCAGTGCCTAATGGTTGTTATGGAGACCTGGCGACACCAAGATGCTGCTGAATTACTACTAATTAGAGTTTCTCCCTTAATGATCACCTTAGAAAACCCAAGTATACTTAAAAAAGAGGTTGTGGAATATTTTATTTAAAGGGATTGTTGCGACTGTCAATGACCGTGCTATTGGTGATTTTATTGATAGTAATTACTGAGTTTTTTAATAATTGAGTTCAATTAAATGTTATTTATATAGCCCTAATTCACAACGGATGTCATCTCAAGGCACTTTACAAAGTCAAATACAATCAAATCATACACATGGACATACAAAGGTTAATTATTGAGATCATGCCATGACAATAAAATATAGATTTAAGGCATTTGACACATCTTTATCAGGGAGGGCAACAAATCTTTTCTTTAAAGAGAAATAGAGCAAAATGGCAACCGTATGGTAAAGAAAAAGGCATAATCCTACAGGACACACCTAAAGGTGCGTTCACACCCAACACGCACAGGGCGAATGGAAGAAGTCATTTACATGTTATCCCGATTAAGAGGCATGTTCAGGAGCGATGCAAACGACATGGATCAGGCGAATAGAGCAAAGCAAAACTGTGAAAAGCGCAGTTAACGCATGAACAGAGCGAAGCGAAATTGCGCTGCAGTTCAGTCAATTTGCATTGCGTTAAGGGTCCTCATCATTCATTTATTTAAGCGCAAACATGTTTTTTATTCAATTCAATTCATTTCAATTTTATTTATATAGCGCCAATTCATGAAGCATGTCATCTTGAGGCACTTTACAAAGTCAAATTCAATCAGATTATACAGATTGGTCAAAAATGTCCTATATAAGGAAACCAGTTGATTGCTTCAAAGTCCCGACAAGCAGCATTCACTCCTGGAGAAGCGTAGAGCCACAGGGAGAGTCGTCTGCATTGTCGATGGCTTTGCAGCAATCCCTCATACTGAGCAAGCATGGAGCGACATGCTTATGTGTTACATATTTAGACAGTACAATTAGGCTATATTTCTATTGAGCAATGATGACACAGTTTGTGTCCCAGAGGGTGATCCTTTATCTAATGTGGGGCAGCAGCTCCTCATCCTGGGCCAGAAGTACTGCTGAAAGTGACCATCATCCAGACACACCTTCAGGTGGTGGTACTTTCCAACCGGGTGCGTCTCCGGTGGACCCAGGTGTGGCGACGCCATTTTTCTGCTTTCCACGTTACTTACAGCGCCGTGACTCGCTCAGTGAAATCCATGTCTGCCACAGTGAGTTGAACAGACAAAAGGAACCGGCCAGCGAATAGACGCTCCTCCTATGTCATGATGCGGTGAAGCGAGCTGAGCAAAACTCGTGGATAACTCGCGGTCTGCGTTGTCCACGCGTTGTCAGGGTGATTTCTTTGCGTGAGAGAGGTGAAATGTCAAACGACCAGCAGAAGATCAACAATTCGCTTTGTTCAAGGATCAAGAATATTTATTGCCACCATGTGTTATCATAGTGAATTTCTATGAGACTGATTCCGGCTCAAGATGCGCACAGATTACATATAACACGCAGACAGTCTTTTTTTTTCATAATTTTTTTGTTCTCTTTCAGTGTGAACGTACCTTAACGATGAGGTCAACTTTACAGCTTAGCCTTTTAGTGTTAGTGTCTAAAAGTTAAGAATGTTTACGAAAGGGAAATGACCCTGGGATGGACTGGTGACCTGTCCAGGTTGTACAGCGCTTCTTCCTCAGTGACTGCAGGAGATCAGCACTCCTGCAAATCTGCAAAGAAAAGTGGATTTAGACAAGGGATGAATGAATAGCGGAAACAAAAGGAATTGTCATTAAATTATTTAGTCAGTTTTAGTGTGGTGGCAGCTGAAACAATATTTACTCAGAATTGGATTTCAACTAATCTCCACTTTAAAAAAAGAAATGTACCTATTCTTCATTTGATTTTTTTTTTTTTTGTGGATCAGGTGATGAGATGCAAGTCTGATCCATAGAGTCTTCTCCTAAAAACTTTAAAAAAATATTTTTGGCTAAGTTGTGAGCCTTCCATATTGTTCTTTTAAGTAAAAAGAGACCAAGAAGCCAATGAGCTGTGCACAGAATGTCACAGTGAGCGCATATTCTCGGCACCTGCCAATCTAAATGGCTCTATTACAAGTTTTATGTGTTTATCCCTTTTGGCCTCTTGACTTCAAAGCTTTCTGCCGACTAAATCAAGCCCAGCGGTGTCTGAGCGGATAAGTAGAGCCGTGCGGCTCTGAGCCCAAAGGGCGCAAATTTTCTCAAAGAAATGATGCACAGGGATCAGACAGACAGTCAAGATTGAAATGAGTTTCACAAATCACAGCTGGAGAGCACAGCTGTCTAAAGCCCTGGTCTTGAGGCTTGGGCGATAATGTGTGTGAAGGATCACAGATGCGAGGACTGCCTGAGGAGCTACTGGGCAGCCACCTTCTTCTTTTGGCTTTCCAACCAGTACAGACAGGAAGAGGTGATGCATGAGGTTTACCGCCAGTTTGACTTCAGCAGATGTGAGGTTTCACTGATTGTTCTCTGCGGTCCAGTAACGTGATTCAGTCGGAGGACTACACAAAGTCTCAGTTAACAGAGTACACAGGCTTAAAGACAGTTTTTAGCGTTTTTTTGCTTTTTTTCATACATAATCTTTACACCACTGCTCAAAGTTTAAGTGGCTGTTTCTGTCCTGACTCCCCCCCAGAAGTTGTTTGGACCATGTTTGTGTAAGTTAAACAGTCTTGATCTTAAATGTCTGCGTATTATATTTCTGTAATGAATGTTGAAACTCTCAGGTTCAGAGGGTTGCAAATTTTTCCCTACATATTTGAAAAGCACTGTTCCAGTTAGAATGTAACATTTCTGGCTGGCCCATAAAATATAAGGCAAGTCTATGCACAATAACAGTGTATTTACTTGTTTGTTAAATTGTTTAAAATGAAAAATAAACTTTCATATATATTAAATGCATAGAGTAATGGTTCAAATTATTTGGTAACATTTATCAAAAGAAAACTGACAGCAATAACCTAATTTTAGTGAGTAATGTAACTTAGAATAAATAGGTCAAGCACAAGAAAAAAGATAATATCTACTTAATTACTTCATAACAACAAATACTACAGAGATATAAAATGTACTTTAAATGTTGAAAATTATGTTTGTGCCTATGAAAAACAAGTAGACTTTACTTAATTTGGTTAAATAAATATAACTTACAACTTGGATGTAATTAAGTAAATGTTACTTAATATCTTCACTACTGTTATGTTTTATGGAAAGTAAAATTCACTTGATACTGACAATCGAGTGTTACTTGATATTGCAGCATTAAAAGTTACTTAAATCATGTGCGTCCAAATACTTACAATGTACGTTTTAAGTAATGAGTTATTTTTTTCAGTGCCATAAAGTCTGTACAAAATTCAAAATACACCAAGTAGTAGCAGAGATTTGTGGCTGGCTCCTCCAGTTTATAACCTGCTGGAACTGGTTTTAGAAAATGTTCATTTCTTTAAATAGTTTAAAAATATATATTTCTATTACTCCTGCAGTGTGCTGTGGAGTAATCTTTGTAGCAGTCTTAAATATCCATTTGTATGCCATGGAGAATACATACCATTACTTTAGGTTAGAGATTCACCAAAGCATGTCAGCATTCCGTAATCTTATTCCATTACAGCCCAACTGTTGTAATCTTATTTTATGTAATGCCCATTCAATATTTTAGCTCATGCTGAGATGCTTGCTCAGCACTTATTCCACAGCTAGCTGTACATAGACACCACCCTGACGTTTTTGTATCTCAGAGGTGAAAGCATAATGTCTGTTCTGAGTAAAGTTGGTAGAAGACAAATGCACATCCCACTTTTCAAATATCTGTAAACAAAATGTTGAAAACCATGTTTTTTTTCATAAGCACAATCATACACTACTTTGTGTTGGACTGTCACGAATTGTTCATTTCAGTTAAATACACAGAAAAAAATACAGAGAAGTTAGAATACCTCTACAAGGCAGTGTACCTGAATCTGTGGACATCCTTCTCTTGTGTATTGCAGTTTAAATTTTTCCTGGTGCAATTTCTAATGTAATTTTACACTTCCTGACATGCCTTCGACCGATAATCAACCCAGCAGACTCCTTAACATTGTTGAAATTGAGCTGATCTCTTTCTGGAACAACCTCTTAACACGTCTTAACTGTCATAATGCGTTGAAATCTTCCTTTTGGACGCGTTTCTGATTGCGCTCAGAAGTACGTCACAGGTGGTTTCCTAAGTCAAACCAGTTAACTGATTCATTTTCCACTCGCAGCTGCTCCCTCTGTCGTGTCTGTCCAGCTTACCACTGCCAGCTCTTAGGTATTTGATATTTGGCTGCAAAGACGAGCGAGTGCAAATGCTCTGGCAGTGAGAAGAAAACAGCGTTGGACAGAAGAAGAGGAGACTACGCTCAGCTCTTAGTCATCTCTTTTCCAGATCTCACACAAATATTTTAATCAAAGTAATCAGAGGTACATCTGTGGCAGCTCGGCTGATTGTGGAAATGCTAAATATAGAGACTTTAATAGTCAGAGAGCCAAAATAACCGAGTATGCAATCAGGTCAAAGAGAGTGTCTTGCCATGTCAAAAACGCAGGTGATTTAATCACTCCTAATTTTATTCAGTGCTAACAGGAGGCCCTGAGTAAATAGGTTAGCTGTACTGCAGAAGCATCAAAGAGGTTAGGGGGATGTTGTTGCTGTTCGTTTCCATTTTTATGACATTTGCAAACATAGCAATTACTTTGATGAAAGGAGGAGATGAGGCTAATAATGGAAAGGCATATGATGAAAAGGAAGCCTTAGCAAAATACAAAAGTCCATGTCAATGCAAAAACATTCATGTCTTCATGTCACAAGAGAGATATCATCAGCGGTGGTGAAGACGTGAAGAAGTCCTGGTAAAATCACCTTATCAATCTAATTAGCAGACCGAGGACTATAAAAGGGGAGCAGATGTCATTGAGATCATTAAGAAAACATCACAGTCATCATCACTTTGCATTCAAATGGCCTCACATATGAGGAATCTGCTGCTGATAATATTGCACCTGAGAAAAGGATTTCTCGAAACATTAATAACTTCAAGATGTGAGGTTCAGTTTTATTGAAGAAGGCTGCAGGACATCCATGACTGACCATTTTGATTTGCTACATGTTCCCACCAGTGTAGAACTTGGTCGTCATTGGTAGCATGGGGGTGTGGGTGTACCTGCAAGCACAGCGAGGCGAAAACCTTTGGACAACAGCCTTGTGACAAGAAGAGCAACAAGGAAGCCAGATTATTCAAGAAACACATTGACGAAACACTCTGCAGGATGTACAGGCACAATTTGGTGATAATCTGTGTATGTTCTGATATGGAGCACCATGTGACAGACCATTGGTAATAATTTGTTACGATTATGTCCTGCCTTCCCTGTTTTCCCCATCAGTTCGTTGGGCTGGCTGGTTTTCACTCTCACCTCTGCTCATTAGCAGAAGCAGCTACACCTGTCTCTCTCCCAATTACCTTCATTTCTCCCACCTGTTATCCTGACATTCCCCGCCAGATTGTTGAAAGCCATTGAGTGAGTAGAAGTCCATAGTTCTTTGCCTGCCCAATCTGTTCATGACCAAGTTTTCTTGTCTGTTGGTTTTCCTGGCTCGTCTTGCCCCCTCTCAAACACGTTATCAGCTCTCTGACTCCTGGACACGACCTCAACTGTTTCTTGACCATGGTCCTAGCCAAGCCCTGTGCTACAGTCTGCCAACTCCTGCCAGTTTTTACTATGTATGAACCCTGCCGGCCTCTTGGACCAGATCCCTGCCTTCAGTCCTTTTTGCTTGCCTGCACCAGGTTCTGTTTAAACGCAAAACCGTGTCCGGTTTGAATATCGAGTTTTCTGATTCTTCTGAAGTCTTACATTTTTAAGTGACTTAAAATGCGTAATACTGACATTTTTAGACCTTCCACCTCCATGGTGCTAAGAACTTGTGGTAATTTCTCAAAAAGAAGTTGGATAAAAAGTCAGAATTAGGCCCAGTAGTTTCTATCCAACCACCTTCTTCTTTTGGCTTTTCCCTTTCGGGGGTCACCACAGCGAGTCATCTGTCTTCATCTAACCATAACTCCTGCATCTTCTTCTCTCACACCACTACCATAATGTCCTCTTTCATTCCACACACGTATCTCCTCTTTGGTAGCTCTTTAGGCCTCCTGCCTAGCAGTTCCAGACTAAGCATCCTGTTACTTATGTACTCACTATCCATTCTCTGTACATATCCTAACCATCTCAGTCTGGCCTCTCTGACCTTATGAGATGCCTTTTCACGCCAAACGTTTAATGCTCAGCAGATCAGAAAACCCAGTATTCAAACCAAACCTTTGCGCTCTAAAGGTTTGTTTTAGAACTAAAACTATTAAACACAATCAGATGCAGGCAGGGAAATGTCCACAGTGGAGCAGGCTGCTCACAGCAGGACATGACAGGCAGTTGAGGCTGGAAGCAGAGAGCAGGTCCGCGAGGCAAGCTAGGGTCATACAGTTTGGCAGGCAGGCGAAAGCAGACAGGAACAGAGGGCTTGGCTAAAATCGTGGTCAAAACAATCCAAGGTCCTGTCCAGAAGACAGAAAGCCAGTGAGGTATCCAGTGAGGGCAAGGCAAACAGGGAATCCAAGACAAAAAAAAAAACTGATCAGAACCAGGGATGCACACAAATGCTGCAAAGTAACTCAGTCAAGGCTTGAAGACGATCTGGCAGAGAATGGCTGTAAAAAGGCAGGTATTTAAAGGTGCAGTAACAGGTGGAACTAGTGGAGGTAATCAGGGGTAGAGGAAGAATCCAAGGTGAAACTAATTTCAATTCATCGAATGGAGCAAAGCAGAGAATAGCCAAAAGGCTGGCCAGCCCCAAAACAAACAGACAACTAGATAGCATGACAGAAAGAGAACCTCAATTTTGAAATTTCTGCTGGCTGCAGCTCTTCCTCCTGTTTCTTGCTCAGTACCTCCTTCTCTAAACCATTCAGCATAGCTGGTCTCGCCACCGTCGAGCACAACTTTCCTTTCATTTTTGCTCATATACTTTTATCACTTTTCCCCACCCGTTATAACTTGCATGGACTCATTTCTTCACCTCCTTTCCACAGTCGCTATTGCTTTGGACTGTTGACCCGAAGTACTTAAAATCCTCTACTTTATTTATCTCTGTTCCCTGGTTTGCTGTGAGTTTCCTTGTAGCCTCACGGCTCCACTTTGGTCCCTCTTATTCACACACTTGTATTCTGTCTTGCTACAACTGACCTTTATTCCTCTCCTTTCCCGAGCAGACCATCATCTCTCTAGATTTCCACCCACCTGTTCCCTTCTCTCACTGCAGATCACAATGTCATCTGCAAGAAACAAGAATCTTTGTTGTCATTATGTAATTATAATTAAATTTTGGTTAGACACTGGCTCAGAATTCACACATAACACAAAGACACAAATCAATGGCATTTAAAGTTAAACTGCACAGCAGAAGTCATGTCAAGTCAAGTCTACTTGTATAGCACATTTCAGCAGCAAAACAGGTTCAAAATGCTTTACATCACGAAAACATAGAAACATCATAAACACTTTGAAACAGTCACTGGTTGTGAGGCCAGAGACAAACATTAAATATTATCAAGTGAAAATATCAATACACATCAAATATGTTGGTCAGTGGTTCTGTTATTATGGGCCGTAAGCAACTCTCAACAGGTGGGTTTGACATTGGAATGTGAAAGACGCTGTAAAAATGATTTATCAGATCAAGAACCTGTGGAACCAGTAGCATGTTTGTAAACATATAAACAAACTATGAACTGGGCTGGCAGCAGATGAGGATTGATTTAATGTTCCTGAATCGTTTTGCTGAAGAAAATGCATTTCCCGGGTGGGTGGGATCTGATGCTATACGTCTGGCCCCTTTCTAGACTCTTGCAGCATAAACCGTGTCCAGATCTTGTAGACAGCATCCCACAATCCCCTGTGCTGTCCTCACCACCCATGGTGAATCCTTCCTGAATTCTCCTGTGCCGTGCTACTCCAATACCACAATGTCATGCTGAGAAACAGGATGCTTTAAATTGTGGCCCTACAAAACTTTATGAGCAGCTGAGTAGAGAGACCAGTTCGTTTCAGTGTCCTGACAAAGAAGAGCTGTTGTTCGGCCTTCTTCATCAGGTGGGGCCAGGGACGGGCACGGCCAACCAAACAGCCCTGGACTTTGACTTGACCAGCTCACAACAATCTGTATGTGGAAAGTCATCAGCTGCTGGCATGAGTGTCACAATACTTGAATCATGGCTCATGACCCTATACCATCCAAATTACCCCAATAGCACCGATGCTGACTAGATGTTGCACTCAGAGAATACTATTCTGATCTTAAATATTCCCAAAGAAATGAAGATCTCATCACACTCAAGTCCCTCTGGCTGAAAAAGGTAAAACGTGGATACCGGCTGGCATCTCTCCTTGTTATAATTAGAAATCTGTTGAGCAATGGGAGCTAATAATATTCATAGTAAGATGAAATTAGAAGAAAGCAGCACAGCTATTACCAATGGTCCTTTATGGAGCGCTACTGCTACTACTGTGTGTGGATGTGTGGTGAGAGACAGGAGAGTGACGTAAAAGACAGATAAAATGCGACATGACTGTGAATTGTGATACCTAATCGAATTAGTAGCAAAAAATCTGATTATTTTGGGGTGAAAAGATCAGACTCAGACCGTTCACACTGCTGTGAAAAAGACAGATATGGGTTGTATGTGGGCAAAAAGATTGGATTTGGGTCACATTTCCCTGCAATGTGAACATATGTCGTGTTTGCGTCTTAGGTGTACTCTGTGTGCATTCTGAGTTGGTGTCTGTGATCAAGAATTTTATTATGGTAACACGTAACAACTATAAAGAATCTTGATTCTCGAAATGTTGCGTCTGTTTCCCTTTGCCTTTTCAACCCCATACTTTTCTGTGCATTTTCTTTTACCGGTGTTATCCATATTTTTCCATAAGTGCTTTAACTACAACCAATTAAGATACTCAAGAATCGTCCTTGCAGCTGCTACCTTTTCATCTCCTTGTCTTCACTGGCAGATTCCGGTTTGACTCCAAGTTAAAGACGCATTGTTGCCACCTAGCAGAAGGGAGTGTGAAACTGTTGACCAGCAGGGGAAAAGAAAATTGGTGATCACTGTGTGGTGGTCATCCGCTATCCTAATTAAATTGAATTAAATTTTATCTATACAGCGCCAATTCACAACACGTCATCTCAAGGCACTTTACAAAGTCAAATTCTGTCAAATCAGAAAGTCAGAACAGTTCCTATCTAAGGAAACTCAGCAGATTGCATCAAGTCTTGACAAGAAGCATTCATTTCTCCTGAAAGAGCATGTAGTCAAAGTGGTAAGTTTTCTGCATTGCTGATGGCTTTGCAGCAACTCCTCATACGAGCATACATGCATTAATGGTGGAGAGGATACTTCCCCTTTAACAGGAACCAAACTCAGTGTGAACGATCATTTGCCACAACCGACTGGGGGTTTAAGTAGAGACACAGCAGAGACACAAAAAAGCACAGAAGCACACACTGATCCAGGAATCCTTTCTATGTTAGAAAGGGTAGTGGCAGATGATCTGCCCCCTGGATAGTATCACAGCTAACAGAATGCCAGACCAAATTTGCCTACTATGAATATGAATAAAGACAGAGGGAACATAAAGTTAAAAGTGTAAATAACAACAAATAACACAATTTGGAGAACAGTAGGAGAACTAAGCCGAGTGAGAGAAATATACCCTGATGTCCTTCAGCAGCCTAAGCCTATAGCAGCATAACTACAGAGATAGCTTACTACAGAGATAGCTCAGGGTAACCTAAGCCACCCTAAATATAAGCTTTGTCAAAATGGAAAGTTTTAAGCCTAATCTTAAAAGTAAACATGGTGAATGCCTCACTGACTAAAACTAGGAGTTGTTTCCACATGAAGGGAGCCTGTCTCCCATTCTACTTTTAGAGACTCTTGGAACCACCTGTAGCCCTGCAGTCTGAGAGTGAAGTGCTCTGTTAGGAACATACTATCATGAACTAGAGAGACAGAGATACCCAGTATTCAAACCAAACGAGCAAGGTAAATAAAAAAGGCTTTAATAAAGCTCAAAAATAGATCAAACAGGGATAAGCAGGTTCGGTGGTCAAATAACAGTCCAGGGTTGATACACAAAATGCCAGTCCAATACAGGCAGGAATACAGACAAGGATCATGCAAGCTCAGATAATCCAAAGGCAGAATCAGGTCGGCAAAACGAGTAAGCAGTCAGACAGGGCAGGAAAAACCGGTTCAGGGATCAGGCTGGCTCAGAAGTCAAAAAGGCAGATTGGGTCAATATTCATTGGGCTATCAGAAAAGAACGCTGGATAAGACTCACCAAAAGGCTCGAATTGATCTGGCAGATTGCAGGGGGCAGAGGCAGGTATAAGTAGGGGAGTGAGCAGGTGAATGGAGTGAAACTAATTACCGGATTGGGTGGAGCTAATAGGGGGAAGGGAAGTGACTGGAAGTAAACTGAAGCTGATTGGATGGTGACTGGTGAAGGGGAGTGACAGGGTGGTGACTAAGAGGTGAGCTGGCAGATAGCTGGCAGGTGAACTGAATTGACTGATTAAAGCCTGGATACAGATCTGAGCGGGCCAAGTGAATTGATAACATGAACAAAATCAAAACCCAAACCAAAACTAAGACAGAACCTAAAACAGAAATAAAACCTGAGGCAGGGGAGTGAACTAACTGATTAAAATTAACAAACAGCTAAAACAAAGCCCTTCATGCGGTCAACATGCTTCACCACCTTCCTATATATGCAGAGAGGAGTGTGTTAAGTCTTTCTGGACCTCCTGACATAACCAAAAACACAACAAACCAACCAAAAAAATAAACCAAAATCACCTAACTCAATTTAGTACACATTAGCATTCATGAGGTTCTTTGGATTGACTATTTATGGTTGAATGTGGGCGGGTAGAGAGCGCCTGGTATGCAAACGTTCAGGTGCAGCTATGATCTATAAAGGAAAATTGTCTGCTGTTGTGTGTGTGTGTGTTATTTTGTATACGCCATTTTTGGTATTTTGGCATACGTAAACTTTTAGTTTGTATTCCTCGCAATGTTTTATAAATGAGACCGCTGGGGTGTTATTGACCACAAACCTTGCTTAGCTCTCATGGTTATGGCAGCCTTGTCTGCACCAGGATTTTATTTTTATTAATAAACCTTCTAAACACCAACACTGTGTCCGGCTGAAATATCAGGTTCTCTGTTTGTCTGGCATAACATGGACATACTTCCTATCCCTGTCTCTGCTTCACCAATCTGTGTATCTTTCCTTCCCTCCTTACAGGCCAACCTATCTTACAAGTCACTAGATGCCCTTTGTTTGGCCGTAGCTATCTCTACCTTCACTTTACGCTGCATTTATCTGTATTCCTGGTGACTCTCTTCAGTCCTCACAGTGTCACATCTCTTCTTAATTGATCTGCTTCTGCAAAAACACTACTGTACTTCCACATTCCACTACCAAGTTTCTTTATCTGTCTGGGGTAGATCCATGAGTAGGACCCCAAATGCAGACTGGCTTGGTATATCAGTATAATGAATACATTTTTTCATGATAAATGCTTCCTGGAGAGACATCAGGAATATGAGGCATGAAGAATGGGCAAAAACACACATAGACTTGGTCAGGTGTGACATGAATAGAAATGAAAACAATACAGCAACGACACAAAAAAGAGGAGCTTAAAGCTATTGTTGGTAATCCTCTCAGAAACACTTTTTGTTATACCAGGTAAAATTGTCCTTGCATCCTGACAGTAATCAATACATTATGTATTCTGAAGGGAGTTAAAAAATTGAACTCTCGCTTTATCTATTGGTTGTTCCACGTAACGCCAATGTGTGTTCACCTTCCTTGTTAGTTTCCACTTGGTTAGCTGAGCAGTTAGTGTAGCTGTTACCTTCCGTGTTAGCCATCCATTGTAGCGGTGCTGCTCTCATTTTATACTTTGAACATGGCTGAGAGTCGCAAGAAGCAAATTGTGTACAGGTTTAAAAGAAGAAAAAGAAGACCTCAGTAGAAAGAAATAAGACCAGAGTGGATTTGGGAGATTTATTTCACGCGAACCCTCTGAGGAGGTAAGAGCAGGTTAGGTGATCTTGCACGTGTGCAGTTACTCAATAAGGGACTTGGGTCGCGGGGGTAGCAGCTCCAGTAGGGAGGCCCAGACGTCCCTCTCCCCAGCCACTTGGGCCAGCTCCTCCGGGGGAATCCCAAGGCGTTCCCAGGCCAGCCGGGAGACATAGTCCCTCCAGCGTGTCCTGGGTCTTCCCCTGGGCCTCCTCCCGGTGGGACGTGCCTGGAACACCTCACCAGGGAGGCGTCCAGGAGGCATCCTAACCAGATGCACGAGCCACCTCAACTGGCTCCTCTCGACGTGGAGGAGCAGCGGCTCTACTCTGAGTCCTCCCCGGATGACTGAGCTCCTCACCCTATCTTTAAGGGAGAGCCCAGACACACTACGGAGAAAACTCATTTCAGCCGCTTGTATCCGGGATCTCGTTCTTTCGGTCACGACCCAAAGCTCGTGACCATAGATGAGGGTAGGAACGTAGATCGACCGGTAAATCGAGAGCTTCGCTTTTTGGCTCAGCTCTCTCTTCACCACAACGGATCGGTACAGCGCCCGCTTCACAGCAGACGCCGCACCAATCCGCCTGTCGATCTCCCGCTCCATCTTCCCCTCATTCGTGAACAAGACCCCAGGATACTTAAACCCCTCCACTAAGGGCAGCACATCCTCCCACAACTCTCACATGTCATGCATACTGTTGAAAAAACCCTGGAGAAGCAGCATTTAGTTCCTATGCTCCACTTATCTGGAACAAACTTCCAGAAAAACTGTAAAAGTGCGGAAAGCCTGAGTTCCTTTAAATCAAGATTAAAAACACATTTGTTTAGGATTGCCTTCGACTGTTCTAGTTAAACTGTTTTACTGAAACATCATTAGTTCCGCTTTGTAGTCCAACTGTTTTAATGTTTGCTTTTAGTTTCTATTTTTCCATGTTCTCTTTTGTTTCTACATTTTACTCCTACTTGGTTTTATTCTGTTTTTTTTCCTGTATTTTAATCATGTAAAGCACTTTGCATTGTCTCTGTACTGAAATGTGCTATACAAATAAATTTGCCTTGCCTTGCCTTGTCTTCATGTACTTCAACAGAATCAAAACAACTGAGATTGAAATATTGCAGCTATGACCCAATAATAATACCTAATCTCTCTCGACTCACATGGTATGCCAAAGGCTTTAAACTAGTAGTGAAACTAATGGTTTTAATTCATTTCTGATTTATTTGGAAAATACTTATCAGAACACCAGGGGCACCAAAGCAGTATTTGAATTGTCCTTCTTAAATGATTGATAACATACTGTGTTAGCCCAAGCAGAACAGTGAATACCACACTCTTGATCCCAGTATACTTGCAGTATGCCAAACATAACCACATCAAACGACACATGCTAATTTTCTCATGTTTAGCCACACATAACACATTTTTCAATACACTAAACCATGAGGGATCATAAATGGATTCTGACAGCAATTTCAGTAAGTCACATTTAGTCTTTCATATGTAAAGTGGTTAGATTGTAAGACTGTGTTTATCCTGTCTGAGTATTGCTCAGCCTTGTCATCAGTTAGAGGCTCACTGTGTCTGATGTTTTATGTGCTGTGTATTAGTCTTACACAGTTGTACACAGCTTTCCAACAAAAGTCAAACCTGGATTCATCTCTTCAAGTATCTCCTCTTATCAGATTTACTGTTGATTTAAAGTTTGTCCTTGGTGCTGTTGTGACACGTTGTCTGGTCATTGTATAAATTAACTTTGAGTTTCTCCGAGACTGACATTAAATTACCTCATGCTTCTGTGTATCCGCCCACATATGGATGGAGGATGTGCAGCTAAAATCGATGTGTGCTTCTTTATGAGGTGAAGAACTGCTGAGATGACTGTCAACGTTTTTTTTTTTCTTTAGCCTTGAATAATTGAACACAATCTGTCTGCCAAGACAAGCTTAACTCCAGCATATTTTGTCTTTGCAAATGAAGCATCTTGTAAAATTTTCTTTAACTTTCAATTATATTCATTTTATTTTGTTATGCTGTGGGGCATACAGGATGTCTGCCTTTTGATAATCATAATCGTGTCTATTTGTAGTTCATGTTGTTTAAAAGGTCCTTGACCTTCAAAGCAGATGGCTATGCAGTAAAGTGAAATTAAAGAGATATGGTACCTTGAAACTGTCCTGATGTAATGGAGCTGGCCAGGTTGGATACTTCATAATGACTTTGTTTCTGCGTCAACTAAAAATCAACAGCAGTAAAAAGATATATTAAAGGCATTGACCAATTTATCAATCTTTGTGTAAGGTTGTAGCAATTTTCATTCTTCTGGTGTTTAATTGCATTTTTTAGCCATTTATTTAGAAAAAATGGAAATATAACATAACTATTGTTATTAGTGTTTGGAATGTAATTTTTATCGATGTCTAGCATCTGGAAATGCTCCAAATAATGGATCTACAGCATGTAAAAATGTAAAATTAAAGAGCTTGTTCTAAGGTAGGTCATAAAGGGTTAAACTTGGCAATGAGTTCCAGCTCTTTGAAGTTGAAACATCTCATTACCATTACCCTGATCTTCTTTGATTACCATCAGATTCCAATAGTCCTGGCCTGAACCTCTTCAAAACGTCAATAGTATGTCTAGTCTGAAGAAACCTGTTGGTGCATTCAGTGGTATGAATAATTTTGAGCTTAACTGTACAACCTAATGTGGTGGAACACACATTTTTATCCAATGTAATGGCTTATTTAGAGTTATGGTGCATGTCAATTGCTTTTTGAGGATAGATCATGGGTAATCATGAATCTTTGTTTGATTCTGGAAGATACTGTAACAAGATTAGGCACTATTTAACAATTATTTTTGGTCAGTTCGGCTGCTTTACAGGGACTGAGCACTCTTAAAGATCATATCAACCCTGTTTTGTGCAGTGTCTGTTCATAGAGGCCATTGCCAAAATGCTTGAGTTATTGTTTCATTGGAAAAGCTGCACCTACTATTTCCAGGTCTTTTCTTAGGACCTCTTTGGGTATTCCTTGAAATCTTACGAGGGGCACATGGCAATGGATTTTTTTTTGGAGAAATCATGTTCTTTCCGCTTCTGGTTTACGGCCCATACAGCGCTTAGCTGGGACACTCACAAGTTTAAATATTAATGTTTTGCAACAGTGAGACTTTTTTGGGAATGTGTGACTTTCCAATAATAATAGTCAATCTGCAACACACTCTGATAATGAGAAACCTTTTTTATGAGCCATCAGTTAATGTTAAAGCAACTGATCTTTTTTGCACATAGCAGCTTTCAACATGATGACAGATTTCATGTTGTTCCTTGTCTTTCTCGACCTTTTTGCATTCTTTTTTTCTTCATGTGGTCAATACTTATTCCCTTCGCAATTTCTGTATTTGAGACTATGTTAACCGTACGTTAAGTGTCCTGAATATCTGCAGTTTGGCTTACCTTCAAACATTTCGTCTCTATTGGGTGCTGTCTGGTAAAATTAGTAGTCTTAATGATGAGCCAATTTTGTCATGATTTGGCCTGTGACTGACAACTTGTGCATGACCCAAGCCTGTCTCCCAGACTTGAACCAAGCCTCAGCCATCCTGTCTGTCTCTTCCACGGTGAGTAAGCCAGGTCTCCCGTCTGCCTCTGCCTCCCTTCTGCTTGCTCCTGCAGATGATCTCCGATTATCTTCCAGGTCTCCTCATAATAAACCTTTTAAAGCGCATCTACATGTCTGGCTTGAATCTTGGGTTCTTTGCCTTCCAGTTCACATAAGAAGTGTAGTTGCTGTAAATCCTGGTTAGGCGATTAGTAACTTGACGTCATATTTATTCTTGTCACACAGCTTAATGTCATCCGAGAATGAGTCAGGAAAGATTTATACACATTTTGCACAGTCCAGGAAAATGTTCATACTGATGGTAAAGAGACTGGTATTATCTTTATACTTAAAACCTTACAACAGATGTGAAAAATACATATTTACTTTATTTTGTTGGAAAACATTTTAGATTACTAAAGTAAATCGATTAAGAAAAGAGAAGCTTAATACTTCAATCAACCCCAGTAGATTTGACACTGTAACTAGTACCATATATGTCAATGTGGAAAAGTATTCAGACTAAATGTCTTCCAATTTACACCATCAATCTGTGTTTCAGAAGACATGTGTCTTAATATTGATGGATGCCACATTTTATTTCAAAGCTCCTTCCACAGACAATGCTTTATTATGCATCAGAAGGCACATATTGACCATTGTTGCTGTCTGATTCAGTCTAGTCTTGATTAGACATTAGCATTTCCAAGCATGCATGACCTTAACCACGTAGCCGTTGTCCTTGGAAAGAGATACATGCAGTTTCTGTGCAGTTCTCTGAGCAGGTAAAAAATCTTTCACTTTGTACAGCACCAGCTAAGAATACCTAAAATGAGATGAGATTAGGGGGTTGAAGAAATGAAAAAAAGGCTATGTTAATTAGCCAGAGAGAGCAATATCACTGCATGATTCATTCTTTTGCACAATGACAGAATGCTGGAATTCATAATAAATTTTTCTTTCTTCGGTGTGCAGAGATTTTCTGCCCATGACGTGACCTTTTAATTTCTCGCAAAGCAGTATCCGTTTTCCAATCCCATTCAAATGTGACATGTCTCTGTTCCGAATATCTCTGAAAACTGCTCCTGTTCCTCCATTACAACTTGGAAAGCTTTAATAATAGGCATAATAGCTGTTCTCTTAGTGCAGCCCCTAAAGCAACACATAAGATCCTGCTCGCTCTCTTTTATTTTTGTACACCATCATCTACACTGCTTTCGGGCCTCCATACGAAACATCCCACTTATCTTATGTAATATCATTTTCTGGGGGAATACTGTAAGTTTCTATCCACACACATGAGTGTTTCACTCCATTAAAATCCATATGAGAGATGGCCATCCTACGCCCACCAGTTCAGGATCAGTTAAAAGTAAAATCAATGATTGAATAAACTACACCATGAGAGCTTATTACTCATACTGTAATTTCAATGTAATCTCAGCGATTTTAGTCACATTTCTTATATACAATGTGATATTTCCTGCATAGCCTGTAAAGGATTGTGAGTCACAACCATGTAGGAGTTAATGTTTTTTTTTTTTTTTTTGGAAGGGCACGAAGTGTGGCGTGAGTTTTAAAACTTTGTCCTAAGTGTTGCCTGACAAAAACCCCCAAAAAAACAATGTACGCAACCTAGTTATGATTGTCTTTGAGTCTGTCGATCCTGTTACTTCCATTAGAACCTTGAAGGTGTTCTGGCACCTTAATAGTAAAAAATCTTTAAAGGGTTTTAAGTTTCATTGTTGGGGCCCCACATAACTGACTTGCTTATTCAGCACATCCAGATGCTCGATTGGCTGACCTTTCCTCCATCCAGGATTTATGCTGGTCTGTGTCCAGGAAAACAGCAGCAACCATCTCTACAGAGCCCACACATTCTTTACACAAACTTTTTAGACTTTTATCTTCATGTTAGTGTGCTACAGAGCATTATTTGCAAAAACCAGCCACCATAGAGACAGTTTCTTCTCCCAGGCTCTAATGAACACACCGAACACCTCGCAGCGTGAGTAGTCAGCTAAGTGTCTGTGAAACTAAATAAGCATATTTGCGCTTAAACGTGCAATCACACTTTTTTTTTTCTTACACATAGTATTACAAAAAAATTTTTTTAAAAGATACTCTTTATATATATTTATACCTAATGTCTGCACACTGTGAGTGCTGTAACCAAAGTCAAATTATTTGATTGTGTCCACAGTCACTGCAAAATAGAACTGATTCTGAATGTATTCTCTGAAAGTCAAACGCTGCTTAGGTAGTTGATACATGTCAACGTAACATCCATAAGTTGTTGTTCCATTGTTCTGTGATCCAGCTATGATGCTGATGTGCATCTGCAGCTATGTTGCCCCATATACAACAAACTGCAGTGCACATGGTATTCTGACACCTTTCTTCTAAAATCAGAACTAACATGCTTAGAAATTTGAGCAACAGTAGCTCAGCTGTTGGATCAGACCACATGGCCAGCAATCTCCCTCCTGACGTCTATCAATCAGCCTTGGATTCTAACGACTTTAACGGTTACCGCTGGCGAACCCGAAATTCAGCTGGACACAGAGTTACGTAAAAGGTGTTTATTGAAAAAAGCATAAACAGGACAGGAGATACAGGTGTTACCAGCCCTGAGCCGAAGCAGGTGGAGCACGGAGACCAACTGAAAAAGTCAGGAGATGTGAAATGCTGGGAAATTAAATGTGTACTCTGAAATGACGATCTGGCAGTGAGTGGGTCAGTGAGGCAGGTATATGAAGGCAGGTGAACAGGTGAGCAGAATTGAAACTAATTAGTGATAACAGGTGGAAATGGTCTGGACAGATGACTGGACTGACTGCAGAGTGGACAGGGAGGTGACAGGGGCTGTTTGCTGAGGAGAGTGGAAACCAATTAGTCCAGAACAAAGCAAAAAACCTAAATCGTGACAATGACCCTTGCCACTTTTCCTTCCTTCAGAACGGGTCACAAAACCTGCTGCATTGGAGATGCTCTGACCCAAGCCTGGAGCTACCATGAGGACAAAGCTGATGTTTGGCCTCTGGGCATGAGCCCTGCGCTCAAATGGGGCTTTTGTGATGGAAGGAAAATTAAATGCTGTATATAAGTGGGTGAATATTATGGACTGACCCTGAGATTCTTTTTTCCTTTTAGGCAATAAACAAGTGAACATATGCTTCGAATCAAAGGCCAGTTCATAAGAAGTCCATAGAAAAGTAAAAAGATGACCTGGATCAGTCTAAAAATTTTTTCCTGGATTTATTTAAAGACTAAAGTTAAATTTAATTTATGGATATAAAACTAGTTCTTTGTGAACAGGTTCTAACATATTGGATTTAACATGATTAGATCTGATTACTTGGTCCTTGTGTAAGTATAACAACCAATATTTTCAGGTATATTTTACAGGTAATGTTTGCCATTGTATTTGAATTCTATTGAGCTTTGTTAATCCTGCTCTGATAGGTACCCATACTGGTCTGCTGTTATGCAACCCCATACACAACAATCAGTGATACACAGCATTCTGAAGGACACTACGGCAATTCAACCTGGAGAAACTCACACAAACAAAAGAGTCAATTGATTAGATTTATTGACCACGGCAGAAGACAGGAAAAGCTTTGGAAGTCTATGAGCTTGGACATTCATTTTAGGATTAGGATTAGTGAAATCCTCCCCCTGGGATCCGGACACTGGTGGTGGAAGCCAGAGGAGAGAAGGAGCCAGGTGGAACCTGCAAGCGTGGAGGAGGAGATGGAGTGGAAGAGTGTCCAAGCTCAGGTGAAGAGCAGGAGAATCCATGCATTGAAAGCCTTATAAGCAAAGTCTTGTGGGATGATAGGATGAGGATTTGACGCAGATTGGCAGGCATATGACGAGGCAACCTTTAGATAATCTGTCGTGTCTCGCGTTGTTCTGCACTGTGCACCCAGTATGTGCTAAAGTTAACAATTGATGCTAGTAAATGGTTGAGGCACACCCCGGCGCTCGTGACTTGTCCTTTCCTTCACTCTATCTGTCTTTGTTTTTTTAATTTGCCAATTGAGGGAAAAATAAATAATTATTTCACTCTGTTCTTCAGTAATCTATGCAAAAACAGCTCATCTTCTAAATCAGACGACATGGACCAGCGTGCATCAATGATGAACACTATGTTCCTGACAGTTCTTTCCTTCAACCACTTTAGATCAATTTTAGACTGGAAACACCCCTGCAGAGCAGCAACTTTGGAAATGTGGCATCCCTTTAAAATTCTTATGTTTGCCCTTTTTTCCAGCTTCTAACACATAACGTTTGAGAACAAATGTTCACTTGCAGCCAAAAATATCTCACCCACTAATAGGTGCCATGGTGAAGAGATAATTACTGTTTTTCACTTTGCCTGTCAATGGCTATGAAGTTATGGCTGATTGATGAATTTACACCAGTTGACTGAGATTAACGTTGAAATTAAAGTTTAATGTTATTACTTCCTTTTAAGTTCCAGGGTATGGAGTGTGAATGTTAAAGGTGGCCGCTGTAAGTTTGAAACAAAAAATAGTAAAACTTAGACATAGCTAAATCTTTCTTCCTTTTTTAACGGTGCTGCTGGTTAATAGATTTAATTTCCAGGTGGTCAAATATAATTGAATAAATCTGTGATGCTGTAGGTGAATAAAAGGAGAGACCTGTGTCATACCCTCTGAGTAAAGGTCACTGGTCTCTAATTACCTTTGAGATCTCCTAATGAGATCTGAGAAACATGTGAGCATCACCAGTTGAATCAGAAATTCATAGACCTCTATCAAACACACACTCTGCTGAATAACCATGACAACTTAAAAAAAATCCAGAAGGATTTCCAGTTATAGTTATGGCTAGAACAGTAATAGCTGATGACACTTAAGCTTTAATTCTACCTGCATGATGATCATGATAGTAATCTATAGGGATGATGTAAATAGATCCTGAAAAAGAAAATATGTAAACCTTAAGATCAATTATTAAAGACTGCATTAAGACATTTAATAAATTAGCAATCAATTAATGCATGATTTATGATGATGATGTTTTTTTTTCCTTTAAAAAAACAACAACATACTTTTCAAGGATTTTTTCATATATTCACTCCGATGGGCACGTGTGTTCACTTATGTTTGTGACAATTAATAATAATAATAATAATAATAATATCTATATTGTGTGAATAAACGCAAAGTAAAAACTTATAACCTGTGAGGTTTTATGACGTTAGACAGGTCCAAGATCTTTGCCTTAGCTTCCTCTTGTAGAGATCTGCTTGCATAAAAGGGTTAGATTGTTTGTAAAGTTTTATGCCATAACTGTTTTTAAGCACACCTGAGCACTTTATGGCAAACATCTTGTATGTTCTTAGTGGTGCCTTATTCTTAGCCAGATAAAACCATTGGCCGTCACTTACTGCTCCAGGAACTGAATATGATAATGGATAAATGCATGGCTTGACAAACAATTACTGTCCTCGTAAGAGGATTTAAGTCCTCTTAAATTTTTTTTATATCTTCCACAAAAAGAGCTAGAGGTGTGACAGTTTAGGTTTTTGCATAGTAAAAAAGCTGAGAACAGTGTTGTAAATATCAAAGCAAAACTGGGACTGGGAAGTTCTGTAATACATTTGCAGGTGTCAAACTTTTTATTATGTAGTAAAGCTAATGAAAATAATTATTATTCATGCTTGTGACTCATAACTATACATAAGGACCTTTGAAATAAATAAAAAAAATGTTTAGTTGTTTTTAGGGAAAAAAAACTAAATAGAGCTCATTCTGACCCTTTTTCTGACTTGCGAGGGTACACGTGAGAAATTATTTTTTTTGGGGGGGGGATTTTTTGCAGCTCTAGTGGCTTGCTTTTTTTTCTGAAAGTAGGCTGAAAGGAAGGGGGGTGGAAGAGGGGGAGAGACATGCGGCAAAGGACCGTGGGTTGGATTCGAACCCGGGTCGACCGCATCGAGGACTAAGGCCTCTGTATATGGGTCACGCTACCTGCTGCGCCACAAGCGCGCCCTACATGCGAGACTTTGACTTGCGTGTGTTCATGTGCCATGGTTTGTTTACCATCGTTTCCCAGCAGTGTTGGTGCTGGCTTTAAATAAAACCACTGAGACTGCTTATCTCAGAGTCTGAGGAAGGGATTCTAGAGTCTTGGATCCACAGAAGAAAAAGTCTCCTTTAGTTTTCGATTTTGGTATAGGGGACAATGAGTAGGTCTTGATCACTGCACCTCAGAGCCCTAATGGGGGTGTAGGGATGTGGTAGTTCAGATATAGACTGGTGTCTGTCCAAGCAGAGTTCCTCAAGTCAAAACTAAGATCTTTAAATGCACTCTATAACAAAATATTGAGGATCTTGTCAGGAGCCTAGCACGAGAATTTTGTACAGACTGTAACTGGTCTAGGGAGGTTTTAGCAAGACATGCAATTGCAATAAAATGTCCATCTTAGGAAGACAGACCATAGTGCTTAGTTTGCAGTGTTTCACAGATGGTAGAAACAGCAACAAGCCAGAGATTTGACCTGATTTTCATATGTGAAGCCTGAATCAATGATTACCCCAAGGTTTCTAACAGAAGATTTAGCCAAAGAGTCAAGAGACTCAATGACCTGTTTTGTCTTTACAGTTTTCTGGTGCAAAGATGATTACTTCAGTTTTTACTTCATTTAATTGAAGAAAATCATCCAGCTGTTGAAGAACTTCAGGTATTTTAGTAAATTGTACAGTATCAAAACTTCATTTGGATGAAATGAAAGACACAATTGGATATCATCTGCATAGCAATGATAGAAAAGATCCTTAAACAACTAATGAAAACCCCATATTCAGTATCTCAGAAAATTATAATATTACTTAAAGGCGCAATAAGCAAAGTTTCAGCACTAGATGGGGTGTTGAGCACTGTCTGTAGATCAAAACAAGATGTGTGGAAAGCCAGGCCTCTCTCTACCTCCAAAATCTACAGACCAGACTAGTTATTCTTTTCAATTTGAAATTTTTTGTCAAAAAAAAAAAAGAATGCCCTGAAAGTATGCAAGGATCACAGTGGGCAGCTCTCAAGCCAGCGGAGCTGCATTATACTATGCAAACCATGTTAGCCGGGCTACCGGCTACTCGCTTCACATAACAGTAACACCTGGCCCATTGCTGGTCAAACTCCACGAGTAACCCACATGCCACAATTGTAGCATTACACTGAATTTAATCAACATAGCAACACAAGTGTAACAAGACTGTAACACCACCAAAAACAAACATTTGACTTCATGCTGTTACTCAACTGTCCAGACAAGAAAGGCTAGCTCCGAGTCAAACTTGAGCGGCTTTTGCTCTTGAAATGCTCTCCACCTCGGAGAGGTTAATTTTTATCATCGTTTTTGCCTCTTTCCTTATCTGACAAATCCTTGCCAAAGCCCATTGTTTTGTTGCTGTAATAATGGGTCCCGATCATCAGTGGTATTTTATGGGGAGAGAGGGGCTAAGCCCTGATTGGCAGTTGCTGACATGCATGTCATGTATGCACGGTCGGCCCAGCCATGTAAACAAGAGACTGTAGGACAACAAAGAAAGGTGATGTGTGATGTCAGGGTTTTCGCAACATGTAATTGATCATGACACACTGACACAGCAAAATAAAAGCTGCTGCAACTTCACAATGATTTTTTTAATTTATTTAAATATATGTTAAAAGAATGTAAAGCATGTGAGATATATATCCTATGTTATGCATAGGCTATATTTGTGTACTTTTAGAGTTTAAAATTAATTTAAATATCATGAACTGTTAACATTTACTTTGTTTTGAAAAACCAACACACCTGCTCCTTCCTGTCTGGCTGTGAAGATAAGTGGCTTGTGGCTACCACATGGTGTGCTGGCAGTGGACTCTGTAGGGGAGGAAATTTAGAGGCGTCAGTCCAGTGTTCCGCATTTAGCGTCTTTCTTGCTATATTTAGCGACTGCTCAAACCCCTCTAGCGGCTTTCTTTCAAAAAGCGACAAGCAACAAGTCTATGGACTTTTGCTGTGTTAAATGTGAATATGTAAAAGTAGTCTGGCCAGCCAGACTGCCCCGTGCAAGTCAGTCTGGCTGGCCAAGCTAATGTGAATGCACCTATCGACTGGAGTCACTGTATTTAGGCAGCAGTGAGAGCTTCCAAGGGAATTATCATTCCCTCAGAGTTATCAGTCTCACAGGCACACCACAGCTGCTGCCTCATCCTGAAAGCCCCACATGCAGTCAGAGCAAAAAAAGCAGAGAGGAGAGCCCCGACGCTCCAATTCTAAATGAATCATGCATACACAAAAGTGATGGTGATAGTGTCCTGTATAATTAAGCAGGAAATAAGTATTACGTAAATATAGTCTATTTTGTCTCTGAACTGTTGCACTAAAATAATTCCCTGAATTGAATTCACACTTATTCATCTCATTCATTTTGTGCGCCTCTAAAATCTGTTTTTTTTTTTTGGTACAGTTTGTTTCATGTTAGTGTGGATTCAGGCACAATATTAAAATTCATAAATCTTTTTATGAAAATATATGGTACAAGATTCTTCACCTGGTTACTAACATAGCTCACCACTGTCAGATTGAATGTGTGTGTGAATGGGTGAATGACTGACAGTAGTGTATAGCACTTTGGGGTCGACAAACTTGATAAAGCACTATACAAGTAGAAGCCATTTACCAAGCTTGGTGTCACTCAGTCATACAAGTGATAAAAGGTTGTCTGGCCCTATCTAAAATGGTCTCATGTTTGTTTGCTTGCTGTATTGTCCCCATTGAAAGAGACTGATGCATTCATTTTGCTTTTGTTGGTTTGACCAATCATTCGGTATATGTTTTCTCATCAGACACCATGTATCATCCTCAGACTGCAATCTGAATTCTCACTTTATATGTGCATTCACAAACATCCATCCAGAATCCATCTTGTCCCGCTCCTGTCTCAACTGTTCCAAACCGACCCAAAACAGGTCGGCCAATCACATTGCAGCACTATGGTTTAAGGCGGGACATACAACTGTGATGAAAGCAAGAGGTGCCAAGCTCAAAGCTCGAACCAAAATAAACATAGCAGCGCTGGAAGACAAAGGCGTAGCTGCTGCTATCACTACTGTTTTATCAGAATCCACAATTCAGTGTGGATGTCACTATCCAAATAAGTGTGCCTTGACCATCATAGCTTGTTGTAGTTTCTCATGGTGCTTATTACATTTTCATTTGATACCATGATTTGTAATGCATAACTTAGCGTGCTACACATTATCAATCTGGCTTACCAGGTTAGTGTACCACAGCTATTTTTCAAAAACTGGAAAGAGCACGTTTACTCCTTTTTGAAACGTTTAATATGTTTTTACCATTTTCTATATTTCATACAATCACACTGCAGACAAAAGTGGCCCCAAATTGCTGGTAAGTTACATAAGGTTGTGCATCTCTGATGTGTCTGATATGATAATGAAAAAAAAGAAGATGACACAATATGATTCTCCTCTCTATCACGATGCAGTTAGACTCAGTTATTTCAGTGGAAACGTACTGCAATTCCACACAGTTTGGTTTGTTTTATTGTGACAAGGAATGACAAAGAAATGAAACTATACAGCTGATTAGACATAATTGATCACCTCCTCAGCAAACTTTTCTATGATCACCAGGTTGTAAAACAAGGTTTTACAACCTGGTTCTGGTTTGCCAATTCTAGTGGTCTTTTATTATGTAACCTGACTGAAAATAAGCAAAATCACAGAGGCTTAGTGCAAAATTCTAAAACCTATCAGACTGCAGATCTGATTAAAACGCATTTCTTAACTCACCGGTCTGCAGCAAAATGCATTCTAAATTTCGAGAACACTGAAACGCATTATTAGTTTACAAAAAGTTATCTTTGTAACTTCTTGCTTTTTAACTTATAAAACATCCAATGTGACTGCAAAACGAGCCCCAGTATCACTTATTGAAAGTTAACCATAATGATAGTGAGGAAATTCATCTGTGCAGAGAATCTTGCTCCTAGGCTCCTCTGAGACAGGAATGACTTAACAAATAAAACAGGAGATATTATATGCCCCGTTCTCAGCAACATTACAAGGCTGAATATATTTATAGGAAGCTGTAGAATCTGCAATTGTGTTTAAATGAGCAGAACTATTATAAAGGCAGGCAAAAAAAGTTGCTCACCACTTCTGGACCTCCTTGACCTGGACAAGCCGGACATGAGGCTTGTCTAAAGCTAGATTAAAGGCAGATCCACACATTTACAGCATGTCGGAGTCTCAAAGTGTGTAAAATAGATCCATCCATCAATCTGTACCCACTTATCCTTGCTGGGCTGTAGGAGTCTCCAGCACCCTGGAAAGGTCATCAGTCTGTCAAAGGGCAACACAGAGACACACATGATAAACAGCCATGCATACACACAGTCATACCTAAGGATAATTTACATGCCTAAGTATAGGTTTGACAGGCCAATTAATTTTTTTCAGTAATGTTTTTCGACTGGGACGAAGCCAGATTGTAGAGTGTAAATTATTGGCAACTATAGTATTTTTGCCAATTATTTCAGAAGCATTTTAATTATTTCTCAAGTCTGTTCATTTAGTTCTTGTTGGAGAAATACTTTTAATTTGGCATATGATGAACACATCAAATACATGGCACATTATCTTTAAGAATAAATGTCAATACTTAGTTGTCTTTTCATATAACCTGAGTTGATTATAGTCATGCTTCCACTAAACAAATGTTCTTTGTAATATTTATCAAAACACATAAATGTTGATAACGGGCATTGCACCTTGCTTCACATAACAACCAATGTACATTTTCTTCACTGACGTGTGATTTAATTCTTGCATTAACATGTTTAGAAAGTTATTAGCCAAAGTGAGCTCCCTTTTTAAATTATTTACAGTAATGCGTATTCAATACAATCAAGCTAGACAGTGGATGTTGTAGGTACATACATGGTCTAACTATCTAAGTTTATAGCTTTGTGAAAGCCTGTGGGAAAGTGGATGGTTGACATGTAAGGCAAGGCAAGGCAAATTTATTCATATAGCACATTTCTGAACAAAGACAATGCAAAGTGCTTTACGTGATTAAAATACAGGAAAATAAAACTGAATAAAACCAAATTGGAGTAAAATGTAGAAACAAAATAAAACATGGAAAAATAGAAACAAAAAAAGCAAATATTAAAAACAGTTGGACTACAAAGTTGAACTAATAATCTTTTAGTAAAACAGTTTAACTAGAACAGTCGAAGGCAGTCCTAAACAAGTGTGTTTTTAGTCTTGATTTAACTCAGGCTCAGGCTCAGGCTTTCAGCACTTTTACAGTTTTCTGGAAGTTTGAGATACTGGAAGCATGTAGATTTTGAAGAGGAGGGGACCCAGGATGGACCCTTGGAGAATCCCATATGTGATTTTTGTCATCTCTGATGTAAAGTTACCTACTGATACAAAAGAGTCCCTGTCCTTTAAGTAGGATTTAAACCAGTTGAGAGCTGTACCAGAAAGGCCGACCCAGTTCTCCAGACGTTCTAACAGAATGGAGTGATCAACAGTATCAAATGCTGCACTAAGGTCCAATAGAACCAGCACGGTGGTTCTTCCACAGTCTGTATTTATATGGATGTCATTAAACACTTTGATGAGGGCGGTCACTGTACTGTGGTGAGCACGGAAACCTGACTGGAAAACGTCAAATCGGCTGGTCGTTGTTAAGAAGGTGTTTAATTGTTGAAACACAACTTTTTCAATAATCTTACTGATAAAGGGGAGGTTTGAGATGGGCTTGTAGTTCTGGAGTAGAAGTTTGTCTAAATTGTTCTTTTTCAGCAATGGTTTGATAATTGCTGTTTTTAGGGACTGGGGGAAAACACCTGACAGAAGGGACGTGTTTATTATCTGAGTCAAATCAGACGCTATAACAGGTAAAACCTTCTTAAGGAAAGCTGCGGGTAGAACATCAAGGCAGCAGGAGGAGGAACTTAACTGCTGAATTATCTGCTCTAAGCTTTTGTAGTTTATTTGGCTGAATTAGAAATTTGTCAAGATCATTTCTAGTTGGATACAGCTTTGGTTCTGGAGTTGATATGGATGTACATACTGATCCTTTAATCTTTAGGATTTCCTCAGTAATTTAGTTAGCAAATTCATTACAGGCTCTGGTGGAGTGGAGTTCGGAAGCCACGGACACAGGAGGGTTTGTTAACCTGTCGACTGTGGCCAATAAGACACAAGCGTTATTAACGTTTTTCTGGATGATCTCAGAGAAGAAAGATTCTCTTGCCTTTTTCAGTTGTAAGTTATATCAGTAAAGTCTCTATTTATAGATGTCATAGTGAACCTGGAGTTTAGTCTTTCTCCACCTGCGTTCAGCTGTGTGTAGCTCAGCTCACTTCTGATTAGGGGACCTGTGGCCAATTTCTGCATGGTGCAATTACCATATTTTTTAATATGTGAAAAAGACACACAAAACATGTATAGAAAACATATTTTAAGATTTGATTTACCTATATACAACATAAATAGTTTTAACACAATTCTTGTCAAATTCATTATATTTTATGAGATAAATCCAAATGTGGTGACTTTGAAGTGTAAGCCTTCTATGATGTGCAATTTATAAAACATCAACAGAAGATGGGTGATCGCTGACATTTTTTTACATATTTTTTCTATGTCTTTTCAATATGGTTAGTCGCATTAAGGTCCATTCATACCCTACATATGGCCTACACGTCCGTATTTCTGTTCGTACGTTCTATCCGTTGACTCCTTCATACCTCCGTCCGTTGAGGTGCGCAATAATCAATATTTCCTCTAGGTGGCAGTGCTGGGCGGCAATAATTCGTCATTGATCAAACATGGCGACGGTCCATGACGTGATTTTGTTGTATTTGCTCCGTAAGTAAACTTTTTGTTCGTCCCTGTGCCCCGGACACGACACATCATATGTGTGTAGGTAGTTGCGGACAAGCTCCGCAAGTCGTTCCTCGAATCCCGCAACTGTTTAAAGCCCAGAATTATAACCTTCTTCGTGATTTTGTTGCCATATTGTACTACAAACTCAATAGCGCCCCCACCTTTTCCGGTAGTATTGCTCCGTATTGATCCGTTTCGTCCGTAATCGTAAGCTCCCAATTTTCGTGTCAAAATACGGACGAAATCGACGGTTAGAACGTATGAAACACTTCACACGTATCCGTATCCGTCTTTTACGTGAGGTATGAATTGGCCTTTACTCGGACATATTTAAAAATTGGAAATATTTAAATATAGAAAATAAATACATGCTCAATAATTTAGGGCTGGACGAAAATTCAATAGCAATACATATATTGATCGATAGATGTATGTTGATGATGGGAAAAAGGGGTCAATGAAAAGTTCAACAGTTTTCCTTCCATTTGCATTCCAGCCTGTCATGTAGATTAATACTAGATACTTAATACTACAACCAATCACAAACGCAGATCCAGGAATTCTCTGTCACTAAGCTCCGCCCCCTTCAGAGAGTTCAGAGAGCTCACATTACTTTTTAAAAACTTGCAGTTTTGGTAAAAAGTTGGTTGAATAAACAACAGCAAGCTTCATGTTCTAGTTCTAAATAAACTGGGGGCACAGAGAGAAATTTACTGCGGGACTGTAAAAAGCCAAACACAAGGAGATTTTGGAAACATCACATTTGCTGAGAAACTGTCAGCATGGTGGTGTTGGAGATTGTCTGATGGGTTAGGGTTGCTTAATTCTTTATTTTCTGAGTTGCTCGGCTCCATTGCTTTTCCTTCTTTATTCATTGTGCGCATGTGCAATATCGCAGTGAACTTGAAAAATCAAGTCCAGTGCACATTTTAGCTGCTTGCAAAACTGAAATAAATCGTAGTTGGTTCTAGGTTTGCTCTGCTTGGGGATGTTGCAGTAAGACCGGAAGTGCAAAGCTTTAGCCTTGGTTATTTTCTCTCAACTCCTCCAGTCATGCTTTCTTCACAGCTAGAGTGCCTCCATTTAATTTTGTTCACCTGTTATCCAAGTATTTATGTTATATTTTGTCCACTGAACATTGCTAGATTCTTCTCTGATTATGATTTCATTTGTGTTATGATTGTAAGCTGTTTCTGGTTTACAAATTAAATCATACTCCACATCATTCTGCCTTCCTCCAGTATGTCTTGCAACCTTCCAATCCACAAATTATAATATTTCAGTGTAGTGATATCAGCCAGCATAGAAAACATCAGACCTTCTGTTTCTAATGCTGTAAGAGACTGCAGGCATCAAGGGACTGCCCCTCACAACAGGGGGCCACTGCTATGAACCCAGGCTCTCCCCCTTCATCTTTGATTTTTCCGTGGGCATAAAGAGAAGTCTGACATCGGGGAGATCCGCAGCCATGTTCTGAAACTGAAAGCTGAGCCGAGACTGCATGAAGCAGTTTCCCACAGCTTGACAGTGCCTAAATACAGTACACACAGCACTGCACACAGCCATGCTAGAAAAGCCCTGCTAAGTTCCCCGCCGCGCTGAGGGTCCTAGTTCTGCCAGAGGACCCGCATAAAGGAGCTAGCTGCTTGCTCATCGCCCCGGCCCAAACCAGCTTTACCCTGGTCCAACTGCTCCAACTGGATGTCCCAAAGCCAAGAGAACGGATAAAGAGGCAGAGATTTGGATTTGGAGTTTGACAGGGAAAGTTAAACGGTTTACTTATAATGTGTTTTACTGTGGTTTGGCTAAGCTACCCGTTAGCGACCTTTGAAACAATGCTAAGCTGATACGCTTTGGGTGTGTTTATTTCAACTATTGTCCTAATATCAGCTGTTTGGTCTGATATTCACTGTACAATACCTAACAGACCGAGAGTTATGTATTAAACATTAAATGACTGAAAACAGGAGTAATGGCACGACATTAGCTAATGCAGACCACACCTAATGTAATAAGTAGTAGTAATAGTATTTGGCTGTAGTTAAAGTTGATTTTTTTCCCCCAAGTAAGATGGACAAGCATTAGCGACCCTATGATCTGCTGAATAATAATTGTTGATGAGTTCAACAATTATTATTTTCCGCATGTGAAATCTGCAGAAGGACTTGCTGTTAAACTGAAACAAATGGATCAATAGGGAGTGGTTTATGTTAGGTCTTGTTTAAAATTTCCAATATAAGTTGTTTCATGCAAGTGACATTTGGACCAGTTGGAAGTAATAATCCCGGTCACACTATAACTTGTTGGAGATTTTAGACATCTTAAATTAGGATTTGTGGTTAATATCAAAGGATAACGGATAAAGGATTATTATCAAGTTGACATTTCATATGTTTTTCTATATTAAATGTGATATTATCCATCCCCACTAGAAGTGCCTCAGAAATCTTCCAGGAATAGTTGCTAGGAGAGTGTTGCTAGGGAGAAGGATGTCTGGGTTTCCCACCTTAACTTGTTTCCACATTCTGACCTAGCATGAATGGATGAACATGTATTGATGGAGTATAAATCATCCAAGTGCCACATAATGGACGACCAGGGTTCAGTTTAGCCAGCTTCTTGGCATGCGTAAAATATTTTACCTCTCAATTTAACAGCCTTTCAAACCATCTTTGTAAAAGTGTTTGTAAGTATTTAGGTATTCAGAAGAGGCCGATTTAAAAGATTAAACCCTATAAACCGAAATGATATTGGAAATGAAACTAAAAACAAACACAGATAAAACAACTTATAAAAAGAAATGTCTGATATTCTGCTATTCGTTCACCTAAATAAGTTGCTGTGTTACTGCTTTCTTAAATAAATCAGCTATGTTATATTACTACATAATTTCTCAATGTAAACTCTGGATGAGGTTGGAAATCTAGTGGGGGGAAAACTGTCACCTGTACTAAATTAACTTTGATTCGATTTAGCAAGTTTGCCATGGCCTTTCCTCTAGGGTTCAAGAATTAGGTTTCTGGCCCACTTTGACATATCTCTCTCCTGACAGCTTATCACTAGATTAGGTGGGATGACACCACGCTCACTTACCTAATTGTTATGTGAGGGGTGTATTTTAAAAAGATTTCTGACAGTCAGAACCTTTAAAAACTGCAGATGATATCGGCCCCCACTTCACAATAATTAACATGGATTTCCGCAGATCTTCCGTTTTCATACCAGCCATCTTTCCAGGCCTTCTTACCTTCATAACTTTTTATCTTTCACCTTGCTTGTGACACCAAAGCTCTGGGTTATTCTGATTTTTCTTCTACTTGTCTCTTAGGACTGCCTTTTTAATAAACCTCTGTTTATTAAACAGGTGTTCTTCCACCACCCGATCAACGTTGTCTTTTACCTCACAGTGCACTGCTTGAATCAGTGCTTGATGCATGATGTTAGCCAAAAGGCCCGAAGATAGACAGAAAGATATTATGAGTTCAAATATATATGTTGACCATGAATGAAAGCTTGGTGTAAATGTCCTGTTAAATGATCATAGCTGACAGAGACTCAACTTTTGCAACAAGAAATTGCAACATACTGTACATGTATGCAAAATGCATAAAAGACAGCAGAACTAGCTTCAAGCGATACCTTTATGTAATTCTGAACAGAAATTTAACATGTTTGCAGTTACTTCCATACAGAGAAATGGAGTGTAGCCCCCGTCAACCTCTGTTGCATTCAGCTCATGAGGTTTGCTGCATGCTTTTGTCCATCTTTCCCATTTTTATAGACTTTTTGTTGGTTTTGGAAAAATAATAAACTGTATTCCATCCTCTAAGCATTCAGGACAACACATGTCTCAATTGTGCTTTCCTCAGTGAAATTTTTTTCAAAGTCTCAAGAAATCCCTCCATGCTTTCGTAATACAAAATCCTGACGATGCTGTCAAAAATATCTGCAGCTCCCACAGGTAAGGGGCGTTTCAATTTGGGACAAATTGAGAATGCTGATTGGTCAGTTGCTTGAAAAGCCTCCAGGATTGATTGACAAGTGGCATCTCATCAAACACTATTAGTACAGAAAACAATCCCATGACAGATGTTCCATACGTTCAGGCCTTTAGATGTGGCGCAGAGACGTGCTAAGGTTCAGCCAAAGCGTAAGAATGGGAGAGAAAGTTGTTTTAATGACTTTGATCACGGCTTGGTGATTTTGCCAGTATTCTCAAGGGGTTTTTCCCCTCATACAGGTTTACAGAGAACTGTTCCAAATGAGAAAATATTCAGTGAGGGGCAGCTGTGTAAAAGAAAATGTCTTGATGATGTATAAACTTGAAAGAGAATAAGCAGGCTGTTTCAAAACAGTAGCTCAAAAAAGCAGTTGCTACAACCAAGGTACGCAGAATACCATCTGTGAACGTACAACGTGTCAATCCTTGAAGCAGATGGGCTAAAACAACAGAAGACCACTTAGGGTGCTCTCCTGTCCGCTAACAACAGGGAAGTGGGCTATTTACAGAGGCTCACCAAAACTAGACAATAACAGATTGGAAAGATGTTGTTTGATCCAATCAGTGTCAATTTCAGCTGCAACATTCAGATGGTAGGGTCAGAATTTGGGGGCAGGGGGGGTACTTTATCATCGCGGGGAAAATCTCTCATCCCTCCTGGTCTCCATCCCTCCTCAGATTGTTGATTTAAATGCACAGCCTCAGAGGAGTTTTAACATGGAGCCTCAACATTTAAACCAGCAATCAAGTTCACTTTTTAACCAGTTCCTTTAATGTGGACAACATCTGTGCTTTTACCTCTGATTTACACATTGAGTAAACTCCTCTTCGTGAAATTGTTTCACAGTTTCTTTGGTTTTTGTCTGTGGAAACATGGGGAAAAAAGACCAACTGGCTCACTGTTAATATGCATTAACATGCTCTGCATTGACTATTTATGGTTGAATCTGGGTGTGTAGAGGGCAGAATGTGAGGCAGAACCTGGTAGCAAATGTTCAGGTCCAGCTGTGATCTATACAGGAAAATTGTGTGCTGGTGTGGTTCTGTAAATCTAAATTGTTTGGGGTATACGCCTTTTATTTGCTGTACGTACACTTTTTGTATGGATTCTAAGCAATATTTTATAAACAAGACCCTGAACACCATTGGGTGGTGGAACAAGTTGTGAAGCAAAAAATTCTGAAGCACTTGTTTAATGCGATCAAGTGATCCATCATCTCTAAGAGATATTTCAGAAACCTTGGTTTGCCACAAGGAATTGAGACCAGCACAATACAAGCAAAGCCTACCTAATAAAGCGGGCGGTTGGTTGTCATCGCTTGAATGAGATTAACACGTCCTGCCTTGGACTCCATGATGCCACGGTTGTTAACACTGTTGCCATGGAGCAAGAAGGTTCAAATTCAGTCTGGGGATTTTCTGCTTGGAGTTTGCATGTTCTCCACCCCTGCTGACATGGATTTTCTCATACACTCCAGTTTCCTCCTACAGTCTAAAAATATTCACCCTGGGTCATCTGGGTCTTCTAAATTGCCCTCAGAAATGTGCATTTGTGCATAATTGTCTGTCCTTCGCTTTGTATGCTGCCACTTGGAGCTATTGTAAATCAGCACCAGTTATCCTTCCTCTGCTATGCAGAGGATCTACAGATCTACTTTTCTCTGAAGCCAGGTTGTAGTAAATCCCTCTATTCTCTACTGGACTGCATTACTGCTGTCAAAGTGGTTCGGCCAGAATATTTAGGTTTTTAAACAAACAAAAGACTGAAGACTGAATATTCCGATAGTGCCTACTCCAAGGCACTTCTCCATGGTTTCTCCGGTGCTGCTACACGTGGCGCTGTCCTCGGAGACGGAAATACAATGGGAAGAATGTTTCATAGGATCTCAGGAGGCATCCTGCTGTGAGGGCAGTCCTAAGGAGGAGGCTCCTACAGTCTCATATTTCTCATGGCTATCAGAGTACCGTCTCATACTTATATACCTTATGGCTGAGGCACAACAAATAATTCCACCAAAGAGGCTGAGAATAAAGATAAAAAACTGGACTGAGTTAAAGTCCAGATCTCATTGGGATGCTATGGGGTGTCTTCTTACAGGCTGCACATGCTAGAAACTAGAAACTACATAATGTCTCACAGCTGACATTTTCTCAGATTATGCTCGGAGACAAAAGTACTCTCACTGAATGGAAGTCAGCTAAAAGGAATACGATATATCTTTTATTTTGTTATCTATTGCTCAGTGAGTTAAAAAAGAGGTTTATCTTAGTTATTTCATAGAAAGTGAATCACTTTCTTTCATCAGAGATCAAAAATTGTAAACTGAAAATGTTTCTTATTCAGGAATCAAATATTGAATAGGATGTCCTAACATTCATGTTACTAGTATTCAACATTTCCTGTAAAGGCTTGTGTGTTTTGTACCCACGCTGCAGGCAGAGTGTTTCTGGGACTAGGCTTCAGTGGGACATTGCCTTGTCGTTTAGCCGCAATGTAGCTAAGCACATGTGCTTCTTCCGTTCTCCGTCGCTTTCCATAAAGTGAGCAATCCATCAGGTGCTTTAGACTTTAACTCAAATGAATCAGAGTCCACCGTCAGCCTCCAAACTGGATACAACCTTGCTTTTTTGCTTCGAACTGTTGCATATGTTTTTGTTTTAAAGGTATTAGATTACCAGACTACACCATCCATTTGATTTCACTTATTTCTTCCTTTGTTCAGTTAAAAGGTGAACATGCAAGTCACGAACAGACGAGCCTGTACTAATCAGATTTACAAAACCAATTTAATCTGCACTACACGCCTCTTCCCGCATGGTTACCAATGTGACAATGAAAAGATTGTTTTCTCGTAAACACACGACCGAAAAGAGTCACTCCCTCTCCCGCATTCTTCTTATCTCCCCTCTCTTAATTGCTCATTAGGAGGGCAAAATCTGGGTTTAATCACTTTCCAATTTAGACAATTTGAATGTCATTAAAGTTAATGTCCAAACTTCATACAGGCACCAAGTGTCTGATGGTGTCTAGACACAGATAACATCACTTGGCCAGGATACACATCCCATTAGAGCCTTTAGTGAGCGTCCTTGGTTTGCCTAAGCACAAATTCATGTGTGTTGTAGCTAAACTGGACTCTGTTCAGTGAGATCTTTTCAGATTGTATTTCAACTTTACAACTTTTCATTGGATATTTATTTGATATTTTTTGTTATAACAATGTCTATGTGTTTTTGCCACTGTCACGCCCGAATTTTCCCATTGTGGGACAATAAAGGAATTTCTTATCTCATGTTTGTGGAAAATCTCCCAATTGTTTGTTTGCGCATGCACAGTGCGTGAGGTCAGGGGAAATCATGTCGTAGCTCTGCTTCAACAGCAGGACGCGCTCACGATCGCTCACGATCACTTACGAGGGCTGACTGAATTTCAAACATGTTTGATTTTCAACCGACCGTCCAATTCCTGATCGGGAGGTGGTCGTGAGAGGCGAATCGTCCCTCGTTACCACCTGTAGACTACACGACGCAGGACGCACGATCAAGCTGAAATTCGGCCCGATCCAAGAAATTCTCGCACGACTGAAGAATCGGCCCAAAAAGGACAACTCGTACAGTGTATGCCCGGCTTTAGACACAACTACCAACAACAAAGAGAAGAAGAAAAATTAACAAACTAGTCCAATCTAAATTAGTATTAAAGAAACACCAAGAATAGAAGAGAAAAAAGTAAATAACAGAATAAATATTGCATAGTGGAATATATTTAACAGTGAAAAGGACTCCAATCTGTTTACATACAGATAATAATACAATATACAATGTGCATGACAGTGAAACAGCATTCCGAAGCAGCCAAGGCATGTGCAAGTTACCTTAGCATCTGGGAACAGTGTAAACGATTAATGTTCAGA
Source organism: Fundulus heteroclitus (assembly GCF_011125445.2). Lineage (NCBI taxonomy): Eukaryota > Metazoa > Chordata > Actinopteri > Cyprinodontiformes > Fundulidae > Fundulus > Fundulus heteroclitus. Next base: position 55,107 of record NW_023397019.1, read on the forward strand.
TCAGAACCCGTGTAACCATTAAGATGTTGTAAACAGTTATTGAGTCTGTTGGGAGTAGCAGAGATTATAAACAGCAGCCAGGAGGAACAGCATGTGGAAAGCATCTAGAATGCAGCAGTCTGTCACTGAAAGAGCTCTCCAGCTCTGCAACAGCTCAATGCATGGGGTAGGAGACATAGTCCATCAGTGATGTGATTTTCCTTACAGTCCCTCGGCCTCTCATTACTGAGGTCAGAAAGATTGGTCGCAGTGCAGGCCAAGGATTTTTTCTGCAGTGCTGGTTATGCTTGTGAGTTTCATCCAGTTTTGTGACAGAGTATGTTCTAAAAACAGGTGGAGCAGAACACTAAATTAGATTGCGTGATGCTTTGGCACAGTGACATGAGGAGACATGGAGCCACACAGTGTCCTAAGTCTACGTATGGCTGATAGTCTCTCATGACTATGTTTTTGAATGTTTGTGATGTGCTGATCAAAGATGAGTTGACTATCCAATGTTATTTGAAGTTGTCAATTATTTCCACAGTTTGATTACTAATGATGATGGATTGCTGAGGGATGGAAAGACTGACAACTAGTTATTTGGATTTAGTTATGTTAAGGTGAAAGTGATTGTCTTCACACCAATGATTGAAGTGACTTGTTATACTCCTGAAAAGAGAAGTCATATGTGAGGAAATTAAATAATGGCTGTGTCATCGGAGTATTTATAATAAATGGTTCTGGGAGACAGACTGATGCAGTTGTTGGCATAGAGCGCGTACATGAAGGGACTCAGCACACTGCCTTGTGGGGCTCCAGTGTTTTTATTGAGTATTAGTGACGTGGTTGAGCCAACTCGTACCGCTTGTAGTCTTTTGCTCAAAACGTTGTAAATAAGATGGATCTCTCAAGAGAAACTAGTGGGATTATGTAACTTCTGGATCATCAGGTGTCTCTGGATTGTATTAAAAGCAGAACTGAAGTCAGTGAAGAGTGTCCTGACCTAATGGCCTGGGGAATCTAGATGCTGGAGAAGGGTATGCAACAGGCAGTCTACATCATCCTTTGTACCCCTCTTAGCCTTATAAGCAAATTTAAGTGGTTCAGTTATGGAGTGACAATAGGTAAGATCGTGCTTAACAGTAGTTTCTACAAGCATTGTTACTTAAAACCAATCAAAGACAAAGAAATAAAAAATTACCAGACACAAATGTCCTGTATTGTTGTGTTTGGTTTACATTATTATCATATTTTATTTTGTCCAAGTGACACCTGTGTGTGTTTGAAGTTACATATATTATCAGGTAGCAGCATATCTGTGACATGGCATGAAGAAGTCTTAATAATTCTGCAATGTTCTGCAGGTTTACCAGTTTGATAAGTGAGCCAGAAGTTTAATAATTGAGGGTTCTCATATTTACTGCAAATGTCTTTGATATAAGCTAAGAAAACACACTTCCTTAAAGGGTGATGGATTGGCTTTTAATAAAGAATTGTTTACTTGCCTCCAGCAACATCAGATGTAATAAAATTGGAATTGAAAGCAAATGTTTTGATATCTGCAAGGTGCTATGGGTACCAACATGTAGACACCAAAAAGGCTTTCCGCTAGAGTGGAAACATATCCATTCTGTTTTCATCCCTCTCTTCTCTTCTCTCTCTTGTAGTGGTTGTGTTATATGTGCAAGGTGTGGGAACCAAAGAGTGGAGAGAGGTAAGTTAAGAAGCCTAACTTCAATATCTAATATGCTTTGTATGTGTAGAAATAATGCAAAGTAAGTGGGTTATTAAAAGAGAGCCCAGAGGTCGCCCTTTAAACTGACAGCTTTCTAAAATAAAACAAAACAACCCAATGCTGGTAAGTAAATTGCAAGCGTTGACATATACTACATTTATTGTGTTATACTAACACAACTGCTGTCTTGATTTGAGGGAAGATAAAAAATTTATAATTTTTGCGGTCTCATAAATAAATCTGCCGTTTGACTTACAGCTGTTTGCAGTCAGATACTGTTTTTGAACCAGGGTCAGGGTTTACTGCCGATCCCCCCCCCCCCCCCCCCCCCCCGACACACACACACACACACAAACACACACACACCTTTCTATTCTACTTGAATGGTCCTAATAAGAAACACGATATAAACTGTGCAGCTATTAGTGGCGTAAACAACTTGTCAACCGCTGCTCACACTATGACACATGAGCAGATAACCTTGCAATTGCTTTACTACCAGGGTTCCAAGGTTGTAGAGAAAAAGGCTGCATCGAGTAGAGCACTACACTCTAATGCTATAAATAATAGTGATAATAATAAGAATATTGTGCACACAAACAAGTAACCTACTCATTGCTAATTAGCTAAAAAGTCAGTGTCAGATATCTCAAACATCATAAGAGTTAAAAATTACGTTTAACATTGGAAAGTTGGTATAATGTGGAAATGTTTACAATCACTCATAGTAATTCCTTAAAGCATTGTCTTCAGTAAGGCAACAAATGACTGAAGCTTGTGAACCAGATAATAACTCAGATCTGTGAACTTTTAAGCTCCTTTTTTTTATGATGTATTGCTTGAATGGGCATTTGATGTGGTACAACTTATCATATATATTTGTCACCATTTTTTCAAAGATTTGTGATTTACAATTATGCTTGTGTCTTAGAATCTGTTCAGATTGTTATAATTTATTTGTGCCACATTTGTTAGCATACCATCCATCCATCCATCCATTTTCTGACCCGCTTATTTTAAAAGATTTGTATTTCACTCTGTCTTTTTACACAGTGCTGTATTATATACTGACAGTAGACAATACATTTTATTTTTTTTTTAAATCTAAGATTTAGTGGCATAAAGAAATTAGTTTGTACCAGACACTGATTTGGCCTTCTCAAAACACTTTGACAATTGATTGCTATTGGTAAGGTTTGGTTCAGTGAAGCTAATACAGTTGGAATATATTCATGCATGTCCTTGTGAATGGAGTACCCAATCAGCTTGAAATTAAATATTTTGACCAAGCAAGTTGGATACTACGGGGTGCTGGGAACTTGTAGCTAATAGCTCTCATGAATGGCTTTTCAAAGCAATCCCATATTTGCTGTTAAGTATTAATAGCAGGAAACCTCTAGGCCCAGAAACAACCTTCTCAAATATAGAAGGGGCATGGCCAGGGACAAGCCACGCCCCCTCTATCATAACAGCTTGAAGTTCTGGTTCAGCTCAGTGTTTTACATGAACTCCTTCATTGATAGTTTATGAAGACAAATATGTGTGCAAAATCAATGTAAATAGATTTTTTTTTAATAAAATCCCTTTATCACTGAGTAGCTGTCAGTAAAAATAAAGAACCCATATGTCTTGTTTTTGCTCACATTAGCTGTGTGATATTTTGTAGTTTTGTATTTCTTTCCAGCCTATTACTGTTTCAACTATTTCACAGTGTGTATAAACTTTTTTCATAATCACAAGTGGTTCCATTTCTCTGAGCATCCAGCCCTGATCCTCCACTCAGGCCCCCACAAATGAACAGTTTTAGAATGTTGGAGACTACAGGCAAATCTGTCTGTGGGATGTAAAACTCTAGCAAAAGTGCCACAGTATCATTCTCGATAATCTTTCTATTTTGTATTTTTTAGTTACTTGGCACTTAGGATTTTTTTTTCTTTGAGGTCTGCTGTAGTTAATATGATCACAATCGATGAATACTGATGTCGAAATAGGCGTTTCCCAACATAGTACAAAATGTCTGAATCAGGAAGTCAATTCTGTTTTCAGTCTTAGAAAACCCAAAGTTACAGCAAATTAACAAATTCAGGATCAGGGTTAGATAGAAAATGGTAAACACCTGTTATCACACACCCTGAGTTCCACCGGCTACTTCACAAGTTTGTTTTTTGTTTTTTTGCAAGCTTTCATGTGATTTGGCATTGGTTGTCATGCGTCAGTTGAACTGACATTGTTTATTTCCTAAAAAACATTTAGAAATCATTCTATTGCACAAGAAGGGAGTTTAAAGGTAAATAAAAAATGAAAAATAATATCGGTATTCTCAGCTCACAAACTTGGGACTTATTTTTGATCAACATTATTCCTTCCCCTTCCCTCCAGCAGCACTGTAGCTTGTCTACAGGTTAATGTCCCAGAATGCCTCTGGTTGTGGTTGTTGCCATCGCCTATTGTTGCAGCTGCTGCTTCGTCAGAACTCTGGCACCAAAGAGCGCCGTGTGTCCAACTCATACAAAACAAACCTTGACAAAACAGCAGTGGTTGGTGTTATGTGAATGTAGTTGGCTTCTTTCCCCTGTCATAACCATTTACCTTCATTTCCAAAATGTAATTTTTGCTTGCATAATAATTTAGGCTTCAGTTTTACTGTTGATCTAGAATCAGCTTATACTACCTTCTTTCCTTATTGACGCCTTTTTTTCCATTGTCATTCTGCCATTGCTTTCACTTTGGGCTTTAGTGCTTCAGGCATTTTTTTGTGAGTGAAGCCAACAACTCTACGTACTTTACCTCGGGACCACAATGGTTTCCCACAACACCATTGTGTGCTGCAGGGGATTCTGTTGGAGGAAAGCCCTCTACCTCACAGCGCTCTGGCAGGTGCTTTATGACGCTGTTTCTTTCCAGTTTTCTCTCTGGCACCTAGCAGTTCTTTGTCTGCTCATGGCCCTACTCCCTTTCAACTCCCAAACTTGTCTTTGTAATTTCTTGTGCAAAAAAGGACGGGAGTAATCCTAAGAGTTATCTGTTTGCTTTGATCTTACTAGTAAAACCTATAACAGCATTTTCAAAAAAGCACTATTTAGTCTTGCTTCTTTATAGTGATAGGGCCAATGTAAATTTTTATATGGAAAGCTGATGGCTTCACCTCTCAAATTCAATTCATGTTTCATTTGCACCAGTCTCCCCAACTTGGAAGAAATTACCCATATATAAACTTAATGGCCATATACGCAGTTTACTTAGACGTTTAAAGCTTTTTGAGGATAGGTCTATTTAGGACGGAGACTGGGGCGACAAAGCTTATCTGCAGGAAACAAGTATAACAATGCTTTAAAACATTACCAAGAAGGATATGTGCTGAGAAAGAAAGGGAAGGCATGCTCTTAACATCCTAAGGTTGGGAACTGGGCCCTAAATACCTGTGTGCGGGGTAATAGGAGTGCCTGTTTTCCCATTAAGTTACATTACCCCATAGACTACTGCCTTTACCTGTTAATGTTCTGTCCTTGTAAAATACAATGGATCAATTTCAGTTTGTGTTTTTGTTCTTGGCTGACTCCACAGCAAGCTCTCTCAACAAATAACTTTTTTAATTCAATTCAATTTTATGTATATAGCCCCAATTCAGAACATATCATCTCAAGGCACTTTACAAAGTCACATTCAATCAACTGGATAGCAGCTGAATTATCATGACACAGCAGAGTTTGCTCTCCTTAACAATAGTTTGGTGGCACCATCTATTTCTAGACTTAGTCTTATTTCTTTCTCAACCATTATGTATTTAATTATGTTTTGAGAAATTTTTCCGAGAAATTTTTGGTTATGGTGGATGTTCGTAACATTGTGCATCAAAAGGTGACTCTTTAATTACAACAAATTTCCATGTGCCCCAAGGCACTAATAACATACTTTAGTTTAGTTCAATCTGTTTAAATAATTTTGGTGTGTCTCATAATTACTTTTCTCTCTAAGGTGGGTGGGGGCAGATAGCTGCTTTACCAAACAGCATTCAGCAATCCATGTAAACAAATTTTAGAAAATGATTTAATTGAATAGTTATTCAAATCACACTTACAAACTGTTGAAGCAGAAAGGCTTTACCAGGACAACTCTGAACAAGTGCTAATGCTGTAGACAAATGCTTTACTTTTAAACTTTCCTTTTTATGTAATGGTTCTTTTTTCTTCATCTCAAACCTTTACATCCGGTGAATGTGACAGTTTTCAGTGAAACCCTCGGTTGAGTTTGAATAAAGACAGGATAACTCAGATCAGTGTCAATTCACCCCCATTTTTCTCTACTGTATACACACCCCAATACTACTCACCTCCACAAGACTGTAAATGTAAATGTAAATAATCTGTAAAATATACTTTTAGTTAGGACAAAATCTTTTAGAAAAACAGTCAGAAGAAAAAAAAATAATCTAGATTTCTTGTGACGTTCTGTTTTTTTGTGTGTGGCTTTGCTGTCAAATTTGGGCCAAAATTATTGTGTAACTCACGTGTGTTTGACATGGCAATTCTTTTAAATAACAGGTTTTTTTAAACTGTAGAAAAGATTGATATGTGATATTTAGTTTTGGACAGTTTATGAGCTTGTGGTTCCATGTACAGTACATACCAGAAACATTCAGCACATATCAGCTGATCTCTCCCTATAACCAAACTGGCCAGTCAAAAGATAAACTTTTTTTTTTTTCCCCTAAAAATAGGGGTGAGCTGAACTGATTAGTACATTTTTGGATCATTGCCTCAGTTAAGGTCAATATTAATGTCAGTTAGAGTTGACACAGAGTCCTGGGGCCCGTTCTTCGTACGTTGCTTAAAACATCCGAGATCAAATGAGACATCCAAGATGATTTCATCCGGCTAATCATGATCCGACTAATTGGGTTCTTCGAACACACCTGTTGTTTATGATTAGTATGGCTGGATTGAGTTATCTGAGATAACTGCGCGTTCATGCGTCGCTTTAAAAGGGGAAATGTATCGATAGTGGAAACAATGATCAGCAACGCTGCTATTAGCTGTTCAGCATGGCCAAAGAACGCCCACAGTTTTTCTCCCAGTAGAACAAGAGCTTTTAATGGAGGTTATGCCGACTTTGAGTCATTAATTAAAACGACAGGGAACACCTCAAAGTCTGTTAAAGCCAAGAGAGAGGGCGGGCAAAAAGTAGCAGACAAATTAATGCATACGTGCTGTGCATGTTAGATGTTTCTATCACTTTCTACAGAATGTATTTTTACATTTTAATAATTTCATATTTACTTTGTTCTTTTATATCAGCGCCCCCACAGGACCCACTAGAAGATGGGGACAAGTAAAAGTGAAATACAAGAATATTCTACAAAATGGTAGCCTTTAATTATTATACTTTATTTTAAAAAGGCACTTGTTATGGCAACAGATCCAAATTTCAGTGTCATTCCTTAGACACTGGAAGTAAAGGACTCGGGCAAACTGTGAATTTTAACAAAAAAAAAATTATTTATCTAGAGAAATGAAGTTCTTCCTTTTCCAAGTCATCCACATTTTACACGGTAAAACTGTATTGCTCCGTGTCTAGATAATCCATCCATAGTTTTTTCTAATACAATATACGTCTCAACAGGAAGCAAGCCTTTCAAAGTAAAACTAAACTTCACAATAAAATGGCCTGAAGAAATCTTCTTACTGAATATGATAAAAATAAAAAGCAAACCATCATACAAATAACTTAAATATTTTCTATTTATGGCTCTAACACCACTTTTCCTCTTTAAAAGCTACTGTTAAATGATGTGTGTGTCTGTTTATAACAGCCACCAAGAATCCAAGGATCTACACTGTCATGCTGCGCTAAAGGATCCTGTCTATTGCACAATACGTGATTAATTCGATAAACTCTGCAAATTATTCTTGCACCTTCCGCAACAGGTTGCTGTCGTAAAAATGGACATGGCTACGACAGACTTCCCATCTCCTCCGCTTATACAGCTGCGATCTAATCCTGTTTACATGAAATAAGCCTGCTCGCGAGCAGGTTTAAGCTGGCGCACACGTTGCTAAGACAGCAAGTTCAAGATGAGTTTAGAAGAACCAAACGATCCAAGATCATGCCAAGTCGTCAACAATCAAATACAGCCGAGTTAGCGACGTACGAAGAATGGGCCCCTGGTTAGGTGTCGAAATGTTTTCAGAAAAACTGAGCTAAAGTCATGGTACTTTGATTTAAGCCTGTTTGCTGTTGTAATGACCCAGATAACTGAGAACTTTCGAAGGCAGGTCAATGTTCATATTTTAGGAATAAGAAAGAGACTGGACATGGGAGAGTTATAAGGCCTGAACAACTTTTGACCATAAGGAACACAAAGGCTAGTCTGAAATAGTACAAACAATATCTCAAAAGTTTAAGAAACATCTTAAGAGTTTTGAAAAAAAATATTCCTTTTTATGTAAAACACTGAAGTAGAACTTTTGAGAAGGTGCCCATGCCGTTAAGTTGGGCATAATACAGCATTTCATAAATATACTTATAAATCATTGTTACGCCCCCTCTGTCTAGGGGTTCAGAGGAGGTAACAAAACTGTGTCCAGAGAAGCGGAGTGGCATGTGAAAGGGTTTATTTACAGAGGAAGGGTTTTACAATAACCAAAACACAATACTCTTAACTCAATTAATAGAACCAAAGAAAAGGGCTAATACTTTTCAGGGATGTTGAATACAAAAGAAAATACATAAGGTTCAACAGGTCAGGTTAAAGATAACTCAAACCACCAAAGAAGACTAATAGAGAAAATAAAAGTACAGACAAAGGGAGCCTCAAAACCTCCCAAACATGAGCTGTGAGCCACTACAAGGTCAAGCTTCAACCAAAACAAAAACAGCTTAACAACCAAAGCAAGCACAAGTGGTTTAAACAACCCAATGCAACCAAACGTGGGGTGGGGGGAAAAGACAACTTAACAAGTAGCTTCCTACTAGCTGTCTTCCCCCTGAAGGAATGAGTTCAAGAGTCTCTTATATGATGCAGGTGGGCCTCATCAGCGGCCTGATTGGCATGGCAGTCCTCTGGTGGTCCAATGCGGTCGCAGCTCCTTGGCAGCCAATCAGGAAGGTGTTCTCCCGCAGTGGAATCTGCATAATTGATAGAAGCCTGCACAGTCTCAAGAGGCCAGGGGCCGTAACAATCATACTGTCAGTCAAACAAGGTGGTGGTAATGTGAGGATCCTAGGCTACTTTCCTGCCCAATGGTGACTTGCTATTTTTGATGGAAGTATACATTTTTCTCTTTCCAGAAAATCCTGAAGAAAAACATAAATTCCTAAACTTAAGCTAAAGCATTCTTGGGTTATTTTACAGGGAAATGGTCCCAAGTCCACCAATATTTTGCTCAGAAAAACCCAAAGGTGGTCTATTCAAAGTCTGGAGTCTAAAAAGACTCCAGAAAGAAGTCCTTTTGCCTATGTTGCCCACCCCATGTCTAGGTGTGCAACCTCCCCTTCTGTATGGACTTTTCCTCCATAAAAGTCCTAGCCCCAAAAAATAAAATAAAAACACAACATTGTATCTAAATTCAGTGTTCTAAGCTGAAATCCTGCTCTTTTGCTAAGAACAGACTCTGTTTTTGTTTTTTGAAGACATTTAAACCCTTTATAAATTTCAGATCTACAATGTTTTACTCATCCATAGAAAAAAATCTGATAAATGTATGTGTTTTAATAAGATACTGCTTGCATATTTTATTGCCAAGCAGTTTTTAGTTTTTTTACTTTACAACTTTGGCCCAAGTTGCAAAATGCTTGTACACCATTGATCTAGAAAAATGGTTTAAAGAGGAATGATCTAAGATTTCTCTCTATAAAATGCTCCAAACTTGTAAAACGTTACAAATGAAAACCAAGTGTTGCGATTGTGCTCATAGGATTGCAAAATCACTAACAGCAACGGCAATAACTGTTTTACACATAATCTAATTTAAAGATAGATTTATGAAATTTTAGTTTTTTTCCCTCTGAAAAGTATTCACATTAGATTTGATCTGTTGTTAAAGCTTTTATCTCATTGTGGGTGGCATTGCATTACTGCCAAGAAATGATTTAGTGGGTGAATTAAAACACTAACTTAGAGGCATGTGCATGTTAGACAGAATCTTGAAGTTTTTCATACCAAACATGTTCAAAAAACATATTTTCTTGCGTTGTATTCAACATTATTATATTTCACCATCCCAAGTAATGTTGTGACATTAACTGCACACATCCAGATTTGATCACATACACATATAGTGGAGTTTGTGGAGTTCTTGTTTTTGCTTTTCTTCACTCCTAAATATTTTAGATTATTAAAAATCCTTAATACTGGATAAAGATACACAGTAAACAAAAACAAGCATATTTTTAAAGGCTGATTTAAGTCATTTAGGGAAAAATACAGTCAAAATTGACCTGGGAAAAAGTAAGTGCCTTTTGAAGTTAAATCATGAATAAACTAGGATTAATCTGCATTTTCAGAAGAGTTTAGTTTAATTTCACAAACCCAACACCTTCATGTCGTAGTTGATGAAATCATACATTTAGCATGATACATTTTAGCATTTATACATTTAACATTCTCTATCCAAAGACCTCCTGCAGTAGAATGTCCAGCCATAAGCACAGGACTTAAGCCCGATATCTATTTGGTTATGCAGCAGAACAATAATAAAAGGCACAGTGCAAGGCCATCTCTGAATGGCAAATACAGTAAAAGTAATGAAGTTTTGGAGTGGCCTACCCAAAGTCTGGATTTAAATCCAATTTAGACACTGTAGTATGACATGTTGCTCATACTCAAAAATCCAAGATGGCTGAATAGATTTCTGCAAAGAACAGTGGGCAGACATTTAACAAGTTTGAATATTAACGACTTGCAGTTATCCATACGTTTCCATGTCACTTATTTTTAATGGTGGCACAACCAGTATTGAAGTCTATAGGGGATTTTTATTTTTCATGGTTTGGGTTGCTTTTCTACCTTAATGAATTAAATCATAAAATTAAAAAAACAACTTTTTGTATTTACTTGGGTTATCTTTATCCTATAATACATTTGTTTGATAAAATGAAACATTTTAGGCTTAACAGAATGCAAAAACAGAGAATATCCGCAAGGAAAACTAATTTTTAGAGCACTGTAAATAAATGTGTCATTACTTTGTTAGCACAGTAAATCTATTTGGTGTTTAAAAGTACAAGAAAAAAACTCCCTAATTTGTCCCACATATATAACCAATAATAATAACAGATATTTGTCTTTCAGATGACCCTGCTTACCTTTGGATAACAACAAAAATCTCCAGTGGTAACAAATCTATTCCCTAATCTGCAACAACAAGACACCGATTAACCCACTTTGTCTCTGAAATTATTAACCAGGGGCCTTGCAAGCCTAAAAATAGAAACAAAGCAAGCAAAAATCATGGGATTTTCCTGCCGGGTCAATATGGCAGGTACTCCTGAGGTCCAATGCACTACCCTGCTAGGGTTTGGTAATGGATAGGCTGGGGACACAGTTGATGGGACAGATTATGTGTGCTGGCTTCTGAAGACATGAGTCGAGGTATGGAGGCTGCGGCGGCGCAATGCCAAAATCAATAGCTCATTACACGGTGCTGTCGGGCCAAACCAATGAAGGCAAGGTCCGCGGCCCACAGGAGGATTACCGGTGTGATTGTCAGGCTGATAGAAAGACACCATGGCTCAGGAGGGAAGATGGGAAGGGGCCTTGCTGGGCACACAAGGGGGTAGATGATCACTCTCATGTACCGTTCCTGATTTCTCTGGGGTCAGAGACTTTAGCACAAACACCCTGGCATGTTGCAGTGTACTCCCATTTCTTTAAAATCGATTTAATATTGACAGATTCTATTATCGTGGAGTTTTTCTTTCTTATCTGTCTTTTTAAACTATGTTCTCCTCTGTATATTATCAATGATCAACTATTGAATCAATGCTGATAGTAATTCAAATCTTCTGTGTTTTTCAACGTTGTAGTTTGGCAGGACGGAAGTAATCGACAACACCCGGAATCCAGATTTTGTCAGGAAGTTTGTGCTAGATTTCTTCTTTGAAGAGAAACAGAATCTAAGGTTTGATGTGTAAGTATTTCTTTGACACTTCTTGACAAAGTCGTAACAATAAAGGGCGTGAAGCTACAGCTATTGCCAAAATTCATGCTTTTGATTGGAAGTGATCTTAATGCTTTGGAGTGGGCCACTCCAAAGCATTAAGAAACCTACAACAGAACCAGGCCCCGTCAGTAATGACCAACGGGGTGTGGGGATGGGGGGGGGGGGGAGACAGAAGACATAGACAGCAAAATAACACTGAAGCAATGATCGAGGAGTACTTTCTATGTTAGAGAGGGTAATGGCAGATAAGCACCATATGGGGGCTGTGTTTCAGAAAGAAACACAGCCAAGCCTATAAGCTCTGTGCCAGTTTTCAGGTCAAGAGGATGAAAGAGAGCACACACAGTTAGCTGTAGTGTTATGACCCATCTATGGTTGGCAGGACCATAACATCAAGATGATCCATCTTCGTCAGACCTCAAGAGGAGAGAAGGAGCTGGATGTACATTTAGGGTCAGCTTCAAGTCAAAGCAACTAACTATATGTCAGAAAACTATCTGAAATATTAATCAAACTGGCCTAAAAAGAGGAAATGAAAACAACTTACCTCCCTAATTAAAAAAAAGAGAGGAGGAAACTAAGACAAACTAGAACAGAAGCGTACCCCTATTGACTCCTTTATGATACAGAGACACAAACATATTTACTAGGGTGTAAAGATGCACAGACAAAGATGCGGCTGTTTGAGACGAGCAGAGGACAAATGATGGACAGCAGCATCTTTTTAATGCATCATGTTCACCCAGTCTACATCCATCAATCTTCTGGATCCACCAATCACATCTAGGCACCTGCACACTGATATTTGCATATTGATATATAAACCAGTACCTTAAAACCGCAGTCATAACATGCATCAACATTACAACGGTATCGTCTATGACATGAGGTTGTTGCCGGCATTAGCTCAGCCAATACCTTACATCACTCCTGGACAGAATCATTCTAATTTTGGCAATATTCCAGAGGTGACGACGAAACCCTAGAAACCTGTTTAATATGGAATTTAGATGACATTAGCTGGTAAAAAAAAAATGACATCAAGGTTTTTTATGTTATTAGCAGAGGTCAATTTAACGCCATCCAGATTAAGAGAATGACACCAGGTTCTTTTTCAAAGCTATTATCATTGCTGTTTGGGGAAATTATGCAATGGAGAAAGATCGGTGGATAGAGTGAAAGCTTTGGGTCTTTTATTTTCAGCAGTGATGGAACTTGGACTAAAATATTGTCAACAGGACATACATTTACCTGATAAGAGGAAAAACAAGCTGAAGTAGCACAGACAGAAGCCATAACAGATGCTGCTGGGGTCTTTAAAGCAGCAGGCATACGACCTTGGCTTTAAGACATGCCGTAAATAATAAAGCCATGTTATGAATTTTTACTCTTTCCAGCGCCTTAGCTGGCAAATTATAGCAAATTCATATAAGAAAACACAGACTGCAGTTGTCCGAGACTTTGTCCGATGTTTCTGTTTTAAAGTGTTTTCATAGACAAAGTCAAATTCTAAAAGTCCCGTATATGTGGTCATATTGAAGGCATCACAGTTTTCAGTCAAGTGGTTTTAGACTGATTGCCAATATTTTTAATATGTCTAAGATTAGTAGGCAAAAAATAGTGGAAAATAATTATAAAATTGAAATAAAACGAAAGTTAAGAGATTGGAAATAAATGACTGGCGTTAAGAAAGCTACATTTAATCTGGGTTAGAGACACAGATGAGAAAACTGTTGTTTGGAGCGTGGACTGGAATGAGCTTCTTTCCAATAGGGCCACATTCACCTTGATGATTGCATGTAAAACTCTCCACTTCCCTCACTACTGGTGGCACTGCTAATCTCATTACAACAATAGTATTGGCCGGGTGCAGGTTACGATTCCACATGTGCACTTTAAGTAATCGGTCTTTACCTAAGACAAATTTACTTAAGAGAATATTTATTTTCTGACTGACAGTTTATCTACTTAATTAGAATATTCATTTGTTCCATGTTTTGTTTGAGGTAAAATAAAGAGAAAAAAGGTTGTTTCCTTTAATATAACTGTGCCAGAAACCAACCGAACCGAACACATCTAGGGAGGGTACTGCCCTCCCTAGATGTGGAGGGGAAAAGTCAAAATATATTTAGACTTCAAAAGTATTATTAATGTCAGTTTTTAATTAATAGTATGTGGCTACATGTAATATGAATTATTAAAACACTTCTACTAATTGACTCTACCAATTGACTCTCATTTAACAGTGCATTTCCACCGACAGAACGTAGCATTTCTCCCGTGGGCTGTCACTCAAGGAGCCCCACAAGTGTAGCGAAATAACCAATCGTATAATGTTGCTAGGGAAATGTATAAATATTTGGCCAATCAGCATCGCCAAAATGAATTACTTTGGGGCTACTGGAATCATAGACTTGCTGCACAGTGATATAGGAATATGGCAAGCCGTTTTAACATAAAGTAATGTAGCTAGCAGTCAGTCAGGCAGTGACATAGAGATTACGGCGACGACGACAGAGAGAGAGACACATACATGTGGTAAGTGAGTTTGAATATCGGGCTATATGTTGAAAGGATTTGGAAGGTGCTGTGAATCATTGTATCAGGTACACAATTTTGTCAGCTGATATTTTTTTTATATTTTGAAATTCTGTTCTGTTTTTGTTCTGTTGTGAAATCAATTGTGTCATTGTGAAACTATTTGGACTGAAGATAATGACAGTACAGTATGGGTGTATGCCTACTTTGGTGACAAATAGTGAATTTTAGTGTTGTATTTAATACTTTTCCTTTCCAAAATAAGACCTAATATAGCTGTAAATGGTTGAATGTATCTGTAAGCTGCTGATTCTGAGAAGGGAATCTAATGCTTATTGTGGAATCGATAGTAATTTTCCTGACTTTTAATTTGATGGCATGTACTGGGTTAGGCAGGGAAATCTATTGGCCAGCCCCACCAAGATTTTTTTTTCACCAGCCCGCCACTGATCCATGTTAAATGTATTTATTCTAATTTCCAAATCTATTTTTTTTTTAGTACAGGCTACAGTTCTCTTCTAAGTGTCTTCATGTAACTGACCTATATTTTCCAGGTACAATGTGGGACTCTAGAAGCTGTAACATATCCAAACACGTAAGTAGCTCGTCAAAACCAGCCCTCAGTCCAAAGAGATAGGAAGTGATCTCATCATTTAAGCATTCTGTTAAGGTTAATTTGCAGTAAAATAGTGATAGGAATTCATTATGAATTTCTCTTAAATGTATATCTTACAAATACCATAATCCCCTTGGCCCCCTGCTTCAGCTATTTACTTATTTGTATTTTCCCCTTCCAAAATGAAACACTTTGGAGAGCAGAAGGTGAGTACATTTACTTACAGATTTTTGATGTCATGACTCAGCGTATTTTGTTCACTCCATTTTCATTTGTCGTGTAACTTTGTGATGTGAGTCATTTACTGTGGTTATATTGAAATTCTCCCAGTCTTTCATCTTACCCATCTAATCACGGGACAACGCAGACACCTGGAAAGCTCCCCCTGTTGTGTTGCACCACATTTTGGTCTGTCTGCGTTTTCTCATTGGCTCAGGTAAAAGCAACTTTCAGAAGTCCGCTTCAAAGCAGCCTTTGTGGTTCCTAGGCCTTGTTCCACAGCACACCGTGCACGTCAGGTCATTCCCAGAGGTCCGCACACATATTTGGTTTGCTGGGACTCACACCTACGGTAGACCTCGTGCCCACGCAAACACACGTATCAGCGCTCTGTTCTTGGTGCTGTGCTGTGTGTTTTATTATGCCACGTCCAATCTGCTTTTTATGCTGCCACATGTTCTTCTCTGTAATGTGTGGTGAGGTTGTAAAATTGTAAATCTCTTACTTGTTAAAAAAAAAAAAAAAACACTCAACAAAACCTGCCCCTTTCTATCCTGTTTTGATGACTTTTGGCAAAAACTCAATCAGGCTGCTGAATCATGCAGCCCTCCATGACATCTTTGGGCTTGACCTCGTTGGGTGAATGCATGCCTGAGAGTATGGGGAAATCAAATTGTAAAGTTAATGTTCAATTTAAAATTGCCCTTCAATAAGATGAGATTGAACTTTAACGGCTTTAATATCTCTGTAACAACCCCCATCAATTTTACACTTGTTCATAATTGCTATTGAGCTTTTCATCTCTAGAATTAACCCCGGGGTGTTAATGGGATGATCACTCATCTTAGAAATACCGCAGTGTTGTGTCAACAATAGACATTATTTTAAATTTTATTAATTTTGATTAGTCTGTTTTATGGTATTACACCTTACAAACATTTCAGGCCCACTGGGCTCCTCATGTTTGACAAGTTTTTCACTGGGATTGTAGGTGGCGGATCAACACAGTGTAGTCCATATTTGTTAAATGGAAGTTTTTCCAAATGTTTTAGACAGAAATATTGAAATCTTGAATGAATTTAGATTTAGCCCCCTGGGTCAGTAATCTTGTTTGGCTACTTTTGTTTGATTACATCGATGTCATTCTCCACTCAAAGAAAAAAATTATTTACAGAGCCTTCTTTTCATGTGTGAATCATTAAAAAGCTCTTACCTAATAATTTCAGTATCTATGCAACGATTTCACTTTTTCTGTGCTACAATCCACCATGAAGTAAGTTAAATTAGCTCTAAGGCACACATTGTTTAATAGGTAAAACGTTCTAGATTAGTGATAGCTCAATAAACTCAATTGGCATGGGTTGGAGGGTGGGGGGCTACCGTAGTGTGCATCAGGATAATAACAGCAAGCGTGTTAGTTTATGGAGGTTTTCTCCCGGCAGTACAATTATTATCTGTGTTAGATACATAATAGAGCATATTTGCTTATATGTCTTTAAATCAAATCTTAACTAATGGGTTTCATATTTAGTTAGTTAATGAAGAATTTAACTAATTATTCAAATATGTAAAAGGCACATATCATGCAATAGCCACTTTTTTTAGCCCCTTTTTAGCCCAAAGTACAACAAAATACATTTTGAGTCTCTGAGAGTGTAGACAAGTTGAATGTAGTCTGTCTAGGTGCTGAGTAGATATCTTTATATTCTGTTTGGGTCATATTTTCTTCCAGCCACTCAGTTTTCTCTATTCTCTGTTAGATGTTTTTAAAACAATTACTTTACAGTATTTGCTGCAAAACTGCTAAACAAGGGGTGTGTCGCAAGTCAGGGGCTGCATCCTTCCTAGACCGGGTCCTTTGTCAGCCTCAAAAAAGAGAAGACCAGAAAATATTGGCTTGCGAATCGGGACGGTCTAGCCTCCACCACCTGTCCCTGAGCAGAGTGTAAAGTGCCTCCTTTAGATTTACAGAGACCGCACCAAAACCAGTTACTCTCAGACACACTGGGGCAGCAGGGGCAAAAGGGGGGCTTTTGGGGCGACAATAACGAGGAATTCAGACCAAAGAATTGCAGTTCCACTTTATATAGACCAAATGAATGATTTGAGAGTGAAAAGGAAGCCATTAAAAAGCATGATATGTGCCATTTAAATAATTAGATACATTGAATTTACATTAAACATGTATTTCTGATTGTATTTTAATGCACGGACATATGTTT
Organism: Fundulus heteroclitus; assembly: GCF_011125445.2. Taxonomy (NCBI): domain Eukaryota; kingdom Metazoa; phylum Chordata; class Actinopteri; order Cyprinodontiformes; family Fundulidae; genus Fundulus; species Fundulus heteroclitus. The sequence continues at coordinate 72,579 of NW_023397019.1, forward strand.
TTAATTGCTTGCTTTATTTTATTAACATTGTAATTTTTAGGCCTTTCAGACATAACAGCAGCAAGTCTTTTAGGGTATGCCTCTACCAGCAATGACCTTGAATAGGTCAAGTACAGCCATAATAGAATGGAGAACCTGATATTTCACCGTTGAAAAACATCCCCACCACCATGGTGTGACAGAGTGGATGGTTTATTCATGGGGATGTTAGCATTTGGTCAGACATAGTTTTGTCACATGTAGGCCCAAATGTCCAGTACCGTCTTGCACATGTGTGTGATTAAATTACATCCATGAGGGCTATTTACTAATTAGATGAAGCTGAAGTCAGGTACATTTAATTTAGAGTTATCTGAGTAATTAGTCCAAACTCTAAATGTAGACAAAACTTTTTTTTATCAAAACAAATAATAATGAAAGCATGTATCTTTGTTTTTCCCATTTTGCCATTGTGTGCTACTTTGTGTTGGTCTAGGACAGAAACTCCCAATAAACTAGTAAAGAAGGTGTTGGTTGTGAAAAAACTGTGAAAAAGGGTTTAAATGCTATTTCTAAGATGTTTACCTACCACGTTTCTGCTAAACTATACAAATAAGACTTTTTTAAAATACCTTTTCGTATGCCAAGGACTTCTTGGGCCAGACGTTCTGTACACTTGGAGAAATTATCGGCTCAACAGGAGGACGGCTGGAAAGGACCCTATCGTAAGTCCCGAGCATCCTTTGTAATGTATCAGTGTGGAAATTCTAGTTTTCCTTTTTTTGTTTGGGTGTTTTGTTCATTTATTTGAATGCAAATTATGTACATACATAATATTCAGTCACTCAGACCGTAATGAACCCCCCATCTGTCTTTTTCCATATTTATATTGGGTTACTGGTTACAAAACACTTGAGCTGGACCTTTTTTTTAAAGCAGTCTGAATACGCTCAAACCAGTTGAAATAGTCTCATCTTTTCTAGTATTGCACTATTCTAAAATGTTTTTCCCAGGCCCTGCATGATGTGATTTTTTTCCCTGTTACAGTAAAATATTAAAAGCAAGAAAGAATTAATAAATAGAAATGTCCCCTCCAGCATAATAGGTTTATTTTCTATTTCAGATAGTAAATGTGAACAGATTGCATTCTTAATGAGCTGAAACCTTTTGTTATTGAATATTTTCAGAGGGAGATGAAATTTTGTAGTTTCCCAGAAAGGAAAGCTGGAAAACAGAGGAAATGAAGCCATTATAAATACTAGGCTGTTCCCTTTACACTATGGAGGTTGCCATACAGAGTCCCTGGAAAAAAGTAATTTAACTAAAATGTAAAATGATTAATGCTAAAGCGGCATGTTATAAGAAAGCCACATAACACTAGCTCAACAGCAATAGCTGCTTCTGTTTTGCCCTAAGGATTGAAAACCGATAATGTGGTTTTGTATTTTATTATATTTTAGTTACTATGGAAACTATATCCAAGTCTATGCTTGGTCTAGGTTATGCAAAAAAAGCTTTGTTGATCTGTCTGGGCCTTTGATGTATTCAGAGAAGAACCTCATCAAGAAATGTCGTTTTGTTTTAATCCTTCTTGATTGAGTGACAATAATCAGCGAGAATATTTCTTTGTGCTTTAAACAGTGACAATGTGCTTTTTTAGTGTTTTACATCTTAGCACACCTAGCTACAGTTGTTATGTGTTAGGTTAAAACGATTTGCCAGGTAGGGGTTGAGTACAGTCCTTTTTCTCATCTAACTGGGAATTTATTTTCTCTCTCTTGTTTAAATACCCTTACCAATAACAGCTAAGTTCATGTAGATGATTTAATAAGCCAGTCAGTTTTCATTTGTACCCAAAGGACAATTTCTTTTTTGGTCTGTGGTATTATTACTGACTTAGAGACCCAGTTTTTGCGAGAGACACATAGTGCTGCGTTGTTGGAGAACCTTCAGTGACTCTGAAAAGGCAGCGTGGCTTAAAAGTATGCAATTAAGGGCGGTAGACTCTCTATGCCCCATTTGCAGGATGCCTGTGCAACTGAAAAATTATATTAGATTAAATTGCCCAATACTTGGAGCTCTTCTTTGGTTTCTTAGTTGTTTTCTGGTTAGCAAATCAAAACATACACTCAGCTTAGGAAGTTGGTTGTTATGACTGAAAGGGGTGATATAAAATAATAAAAATGCTTAAATTCATGAAAACAGCAGAA
>NW_023397020.1:0-74925 GCF_011125445.2 Fundulus heteroclitus
AGACAAACATTTTTAACAGTGGCCTTTTAAAGAGGAAAAAAGTGGGTGTTAGAGCCATAAATCTAAAATATTTAAGTTATTATGATGATGGTTTGCTTTTTATTTTTATCATATTCAGTAAGAAGATTTGTTCAGGCCATTTTATGTGAAGTTTAGTTTACTTTGAAAGGCTTGCGTTCCTGTCGAGCCATATATTGTATTAGAAAAAACTATGGATGGATTATCTAGACACGAGAGCAATACAGTTTTACCGTCGTGTAAACTGTGGATGACTTGGAAAAGGAAGAGAACTTCATTTTTATTGGATAGAGATTTTTTTTTGTTAAAATTCTCAGTTTGCCACACCGTGTGCTTTACTTCCTGTGTCTAAGGAATGACACTGAAATTGGATCTTGACATAACAAGTGCCTTTTTAAAATAAGTGTAATAATTAAGGCTACCATTTTGTAGAATATTCTTGTTTTTCACTTTTACTTGTTCCCATGTTCTAGTGGGTCCCGTGGAGGCTCTGACATAAAAGAACAAAAGTAAATATGAAATTATTAAAATGCTAAAATCATGCTGTAGAAAGTGTAGAAACATCTACCATGGACAGTATTTACGCATTAATTTGTCTGCTACTTTCTGCCAGCCCTCTCTCCTGGCTTTAGCAGACTTTGAGGTGTTCCCTGTTGTTTTTTAATTAATGACTCAAATTATCATAACATTCCATTAAAAGCTCTCGTTCTGCTTGGGAGAAAAAACTGTGGGCGTTCTTTGGCCATGCTGAACAGCCAATAGCAGCGCTGCTGATCATTGTTTCTACTATCGATACATTTCCCCTTTTAAACAAACGCATGAACGCGCAGTTGTCTCAGATAACTCAATCCAGCCATACTAATCATAAAAACAGGTGTGTTCGAAGAACCCAATTAGCCGGATCAGGATTAGCGGATGAAACCATCTTGGATGTCTCATTTGATCTCGGATGTTTTAAGCAACGTACGAAGAACGGACCCCTGGACTAGACTCACCACCTGGAACAGAAAAAAAACAATGATGTGGCAGATTGCAGGGGGCAGAGGCCAGGTATAAGTAAGGGATGATCAGGTGAATGGAGTGAAACTAATTACTGGCATGGGTGGAGGTAATCAGGAACAGGGAAGCGCTTGGGAGTAAACTGAAGCTGATACGATGGTGACTGGAGAAGGGGAGTGATAGGGTGGAAGAATGCTGGCAGGTGAACTGAATTAAGACTGGTGACAGAAATGATCAGAGCAGGCCAGATAAACTTATAACAAAACAAAATCAAACCACAATCAAACCCAAACTATTCCAAAACTGATACAGAACCTAAAACTAAGACTTAACAGAACACAAGCTATAATAGAAACCAAACAAGAAAAAACCCAAAACAGAAACTGAACGTAAGGCAGGAGAGTGAACTAATTAATCAAAGAACAAACATAATTATGACAGAGCCCCTCCCTCAAGGGCGGATTCCAGACGTCCTTAACACAAAAACCCAGACCGGGCGGGTGGAGGGAAGTAACAGGACGGAGGGCAAGAATCAAAAACTGTCCAAACACAAATCAACACAACCCAAACCAGGCGGATGGAGGGAGGTAACAGGACAGAGGGCCAGAGTCCAAACAAACATTTTTTTTAACAAAAATTCAAACAGGACAAAACAAAACAACCCTAACAGGGCGCAAACAGTCAAAAGAAAACTCCCAGGGGACAGGCCCCAACTAGTACAAGAGTCTGGTGGGCATCCCGGTGGATGTCCCTGACGTGTCAAAATAATTTGACCTCCATGTTTCACACCTTGTACAGCGATCTGTTGTCAGCAAGACCTTTGGAGACTTTGTGACTCTTAACCTTCTTACCTGAAGAGGGATTCATTCATGTCCCAAACCTGAGGGATTTCCTTTTGAAAGTATGATCAACAATGTGATGATCAGTCCTATTAACACCAAATCATGAAACATGTCATCTCAAGGCACTTTACAAAGTCAAATTCAATTAAATTATACAGATCCGTCAAGCAGTTTCATATCTAAGGAAACCCAGTAGATTGCATCAAGTCTTGATAAGCAGCATTCACTCCTCATGAAAGAGCGTAGAGCCACAGGGAGAGTCATCTGCATTGTCCATGGCTTTGCAGCAATCCCTCATGAGCGAGCATGAAGAGACAGTGGAGAGCAGACTACCCTTTTACGGGAAGTAAAAACCTCCAGCAGAACCAGGCTCAATGTGAATGGTCATCTGCCTCGACCAACTGGGGGTTAGAGAAGACAGAGCAGAGACACAATAAGAGAGACAAGGACAGGACATGGCTGCTTGGCTGTCACCACAAATCTTCATGCAGTTACTACTAACAGCGATCTGTTTAGAATGATCTTCTTTGACTTCGCTGACCTCTGATGCTAAATTAGTCTTTAGCTCATTTGAAAGTGGACCGGGATGTATTGCTGAGATGTGGTGTTCACTGTTGCATTCACAGCATTTGGTAGGGACTTTGCAGTCTCTTGCTATATGGGAACAGGATGCACAGCATTTGTAACAAATCCCCCAGTCTTTTAAAAACTCTTTCCTTTCTTCCAACGTTTTAGCTCGGAAAACATTGCACTTCTTCAGAGGGTGGGGTTTTTTGTGGATAGGACAATGTCTGCTTGGGTCAGTTTGCCTTGGTATGGTAGGAACAGTAGAGCCACTTCCCTCTTCTAAGTCTGTTTTTTGTACGGTTACAGGAAACTTTGCAGCTGTGTGTTGCACAAATGACTTATCTTTTACTGTAGGATGAGAACTGCTAAAAATAGCGAAACTGGAACAGGCTTCATTACACACAAATGAAGCAAAATAGTAAAATAATGGGAACTGACCATAATGCTCTCTCTTAAATCTTGAACCCTCTGTTATGCACCTTTCCTGTAGACTGTGGGGAAGCTTTTCTAAGACTGGACTAATTCCTCGAGCTGTATCCAAGAAATCTAATCCAGGAAGATATCCATCTTCTTTGGCTGCCTGGAGTTCCAACAAAAGATCTCCCAGCTCTCTTAGTTTGTTGTAGTCCCTGCTGGTGACTCTGGGAAATGCATCAAGTCGTTTAAATAATGAACTTTCAATCACTACTGGTGCAGCGTAGCACTTATACAACCTGTTCCAGGCTTTCTTGAGAGCTGCTTCAGGGTTACAAAATTACTAACACTTCAGTAATTTTGAAGTTTAGCTTAATATTTCCTCCTAGATTTATCACAGATCCAGCTTTAATTATGCTGTCATGTAAATATTTAGATAATGATATTAAAATAATTACAATGAAATATCTCAAGTATATGAGAGCAAAAGAAGAACAAGAACAATCATCTTACCAAAGTCAACTTCAGTGCCATTCTCAGGTGGATCAGCTGCCAACAAGAGTTAATCAAGCTCACTTGTGGATGGAAGCTTTCTGCACTGTTGGATTATTTTTTTCTTGAACATGAATGACCACCTCTCCAGAAGCTTGCTTGAGGTACCCTCTCCAAACATCAGAATGAAATTCTGTTCAACCTGGGATGGGGGTAATGTTAGGTGACAATTTCAATTATCTGACAGGCAAACAAAAAAAAAAAAGGTATACAGGGTGATAGATAATTACCAAGCCTTTGATGTCTTTAAAACGTGGAATTTTGGACAGCATGTTGTTTGACTGCTGTGGGTCAAGGACCATGTTGCGGCGAAGCTCAAACGTCAGTTTCATTTTCTTCTTGATGATGTCCTCATCCGCTGAATGTTTCATCAGTGAGATTGCTTAGTTGCACTCATCTTCAGTTAGGGCAGTGTCTGGAACAAACTCGGACTCTCGTCTGACAGTTGGTCCTCCAGACACATCTTCATAAGAAGATCCTTTGGTTGATTCTACATAACATTGGGAAATACAGTATTAAACATACAGATATCAAAAACATTTGTCAAAACCTGGGCAACTTTTAAAGAGGTAGTCTACACAAAAGTATAAGCTAAATTCACAATTTATGACTATTCTTATGATTTCATACATTGAAAATGGTTCAAAATGCATGTCTAGTCTTTTAAATCAACCAGAACTTGCCATGCCAGCCTGTAGACAAAGTTAGAGGAATTGAAGGGTGTGGTTAGACTCAAAGAAAAAAATACTTAGAAGCATTGTTTGCAACAAATGTAGTAACCGGTCCTGCTACTGTTTCCAGGGTCTCTGCAGGTTTCAACAAGCCAAATTTAAGATTTTTAAGAACATAATGAATACAATGTAAGACCCATTCCACAACCATACCGGAAAAAAGTACAAAAGGCTTAAGGGAAATTTGGAGGCATGAAATTACTTGCAAAGTATATGATTTTTTTCACAGCTCTTTCACATTGGAATACAAGATGCTTAACCTAACAAGAAAAAAAACTGAACATTAATACATCAAGACCTTTCAAAATGGTATTCACTCATTTTATGAGATTTTACAATAATTTTAGACATTGTAGGCCTTAAATTTTAATTATTGTATTTTAGATGTTTTAAGAGTTTTTAAAGCTGTGTGTTTTGTTTCATAATTTTTTCCATTACCTCCAAACGAGGATCCCCTATCTTTAGCAGTGCCTCTCTTAATAGTTTTAATCCTCCAGGCCAAGTACCCAGTTCCACTCTCCCCATCATAATAGTGCTCCTTGTAAGGTGAAAGGATAAACAAAAAAAGAGAAAGACATTCATTAATAGCATTTAGAAGTGAAACAACAGGCTCTAATATGATTAAATTTTTCTCAACACAGCATTTAACCTTACTACAAGCATTATTGTTTGCAACTCACATAGCCATTCTTAGAGAATGGGTCACTGAGGTAGGGGAATAAGGTCACTATTGCTCTGGCGTACATTTCTTTCACCTGTTTGGGTGCTGATGTACTGCAAAGTTTTCAGAAGAAATGAGTTTGCAGTTATATTAACTGGATTTAATTTTGATTTCAAATTAATCTCCAAGCCAGATTCAGAACAAAAACACTGTTAGCAGATTACCCATTATTTTCAGTCATGTCAGCTGCCAGCATGTTAACCATTTTCCATCTGGTTTCATCCATCAAGGACTTGGTTCGGCTGTATTCATTTATTATACGTTCCCCACCCGGTTTGTTGGTAAGAACTGATTCCACCAACTGGAAACACAACACAAAAGAATTCAACACATTAGGAATATGACGCAACTTGTAATTTCCCCATTGTGGGACAATAAAGGGATTTTCTATTCTATGCTGCACCAAAAGAGCAAACACTGGATAGAGAAACTCCCTCCAGACAGTGACATGGCCATGAAGATTAAAGAGGATTTGGTAATTTATACTTTGTGAAAAACAAACATAAATTGAATTGCTTTTAATAGCTCATATACTTTAGGTGTGCACTTTATTATAGTAAAATAGTGTAGAAAAAAAATTAAGGGGCTAACAAAAAATTCAACAAGTTCTTCAAACCATGTAAATATTATAAAAACTCTTACATGCTTAGCTTCTGCATCCAACCTATCAGGAAAGATGTCTGTATCCTCAGAGTCCCAAGAATTGAGGGATGATGGTTGGGACTGCTCAGGACAGGCTACTTTTGAGACAGATTCTAATCATGAATTGAGAAATGGAAATAAATTAACCGGTCACTTCTAATAATCACAATCTTTATAAGACAACCCACCCTTTAAATAATACAGATTAGAGACAAACCTGAGTCATATTTGACGTTCAACACTCCAGTTGAGGGATTCATTACCACATCCTCAAAAACATCTCCATCCAACTCAGTCCCTGAACTGTTGACAACTTTCACACCTTCTGTTACAAGCTGGGACAACTTTGCAAATGCTACTAAATGGACACAACAGCCTTTAAAAACAGGAAAATCATTGCTTATAACATTTCACTACTTCCTTAATCTTAACAACTTTTAAGGGTGTGACTAGAAAGGGAAACACAAAAGTTGTTGATCAACACCAAAATCTAAGACCTTATAATTTTCAATCATTCTGCAATGATATATCACTTTAAAACAGCTAAATCTAGTAATTATTAGCATTTAAAGCTCCTTGTGCAAATCTTAATTCCACAATATCAGTTTCTTACCTGCAACCAAAAATTCTTTAAGACTTGGTTCTGTTATTCCAACAAACTTTCATTGCATAATATCAGGGTCCATGGCCCTGTGGCATGTTTTTTCTCTGGTAGCTTAGAGTGAAGATTATTGACATACCTTTGTTGTCGTGATCCTCCTGGGTCACATCTTGGAGTGGAGCGAATCTGTTTAGTAACAGAATTCCAACATTTCCAGCAGGTTTACTCCTATCATTTGTTATGAGAACAGCCCGTTGTTGTTTCACTTGTTTTAGGACAGGTTCTCTGAAGTATCGGCCAGTTTCCTTTGTCTTGCACCCGGAGTGGTCCAGGGATTCTCATTTTCCTCAGGTAACTGTTTGTTCAAGTTGCTGGGTTGGTGGTCACCGTTCCGAGTCCCAGGCAGGGTTGTTTCATTACCATATGCGGCGTTTACATCATAATTTACTTTGAGTCAGCAGATTTTCAGTTCCATAACAGCTATCTTCTGTAGAAACGTGTCAAAGTCCTCTGTGGTGAAGGTAGGCATCTTTTAAAAATCAAAATCAAAAATAAATAAAAGAAAATAAATAAAATTACTATATCCAACTTTCTGTAGTTTTGGCTAGAAGATAAAAAGGACACTAAAAGTAAAAGGCAGGAAAATGCAAGCAAGCAGGGAGCAGAGAAAAAAGCATCCGAGCAGGCAGAGAGTCAGGGGCGGAGAAGACACGGTGTCTGCCTCACGGACCAAAACTGGGAGTTGGTTCCACAGGACAGGAGCCTGATAGCTAAATGATCTGCCTCCCATTGTACTTTTAGAGACTCTAGGAACCACCAGCAGACCTGCAGTCTGAGAGCGAAGTGCTCTGTTAGGAACATATGGGGTAATCAGATGAGATATAGGTCTGTAATCTATTAACTCATCTTGATCAAGCGAAGGTTTCTTAAGTAAAGGTTTAATACAAGCTACTTTAAAAGCCTGTGGTATATATCCATTTACTAAAGATAGATTAATCATGTCTAAAATAGGGCCACTGATCAAAAGGAATACCTCCTTAAACACCTTGGTTGGGATTGGGTTTAACATACAGGTAGAAGGTTTAAATGAAGCTAAACGTTTAGATAGCTTAGAAAGCTCTGCTGCTTCTAAACAGTTCAAACACCGCGCAGGTTCTAGAGATTCCTCCAATGCTGACTCACTTACTGAAGACAAGGTAATTGTGTTTGGGAGGACGGCAGTTATGTTATTTTTTAATGGAATCAATTTTACTTACGAAGAATCCCATAAAGTCATTATGGCTAAGCGCTAAGGGAATGGATGGATCAACGGAGCTGTGACTAAGTAAGTTTGGCAACTGTACAAAAGAGAAATCAAGTACTATTTTTATTCTCCTCGTTTAAAGATGAAAAGGTATGCTGCTCTAACTCTGCAAAGGGTCTTTTTATACAACAGTAGACTTTATTCCAGATTAAGTAGGATTCCTCTTGGTGTGTAGAGTGCCATTTTCTCTCCAATTTCCTAACATTGTTCTTCAAGGAACGTAGCTCTAAATTAAACCAGGGAGCCAGCTTCCTGTGAATAATCATCTTGTTTTTCAATGGATCGTCTAATGCAGAACACAATTAGGAAGTCACACCGTTAACAAAGATGTCTATTTGTGAATGGGAAGAAACAACATTGCTGCCAGTGCATTTCTGCAATACTGAGGATATTAAAAGGGGGACAGACTCTTTAAAGTTTGATACAGCATTATCCGATAAAGATCTACTATAATGGAACCTTCTTTTGGGGGAGGATAACATAGTTAAATTAAACTCAAAGGTTATTAAAAATGGTCAGATGGACATGGTTGTGAGGAAATACTGTTAATTCTTCACAATTAATGCCATATGTCAGCACAAGGTCTAAAGTATGAAGCCAAGAGTGCGTCAGTTTATGCACATTTTGAACAAAACCAATTGAATCTACGATAGTTTTAAAGGAGAAGTCCGGTCAAAATCAGAACTCAAACTACTGAAAGTACTTTAAATATAAAATTATTACATACTGTTCAATAAATGATAAGCTTTTTAAATTAAGAGTAATTTTCATTTGAAGGTCCTTTTATGGGTGCCGCCATCATGGAGAAAAACAGTACAGCCTCCTCCCAGTTTGTGACGTCAGGTCGCAGAATTGGCTGTAGAGCAAGTCCCAATGCCCTATCTGTCCCTATGTAAAAAAATATCTGTTTTGATGCCAAAATATTTTTTTAAAGCACTTAAACAAAGATAGACATGGTATTACGCATTTAGATTTAAAGTAATACTAATTTTACATTTTAGAGACATAAAAAGACAACAAATAAGCATTAAAGTAGGGTTTATGGGTTGGGTTCTGCAATGTTATAAGATGAGTATAAAATTCATCTTTATAACAAATGTCTGCTCAAAATGTGATCTACACCGCCTAATCTACTTCCAGCAGTTATCATCAGTTATTGCAACTGTAAACTGCAGAAAATACAGGCAGAGCGGCTCTGAGTTTACTCTGCTCCTGTCAGAATGAGCTGCAGTGCGTTATGAGATGGAGGGATATTTCAGCGTCACTTAGTTTAGAGCCAAAAGAAGCCACTTCACTTTCAGAAACAAGACCAAAAAAACCTGCAACCCGCAACTAATTAAATTTACAAGCGACTTTAGAAAAAATAAAACCAAAGTCATATAAAATAAGTGGGATTCGCCACAGTGAGCAATGTTTCTAAGTGTTGTATCCCTCTGCCGCTCTGGTCGGTAAACAAATTTTCCAATAAATTCTACCTTAAAAAAAAGAAAAAAAACATACCGAAAAGTCTCGCTCTCATGTCTTCTTGAAGACATTCTTCTTCGAAATGTTGGCTACAGACGACGTGTTTTCTCTTTGGCCAGAAGCACAATGGCAAATCCTCTCTCTTCAAGTAGGTAATCCAACAAAAGAACCAGGTGGATCATGAATTGTAAAGGTGAAAAAATGTTTTTTTCACTTTTACCCGATGTATTGGAACATCTAACTGACATGCATATGAGCATTGTTGCTTCAACAATAGCTCTCGCGAATTTCAATGGTGAAGTCCTCTAGAAATCCAAAATAATTGTTTCTGATCGCAGCTGTGTACAACAGCTCCTATTGAGTTTGCTTGTAAAGCCCGGCGAACTGCCGTCGACTCGCTGCGATTCTACGTCACAGGATGTGATGTCAGGCAGCCATCATTGCCCATATTTGGGCAATAATTGGTGCCCCCATACACAGTGATCCAGACACAATTTATGCCTTTTATTTTCTTATTGATTAACGCTAAATTAATTAAATAACCACAAACGTATTAGTTTGAGTTATAGCTAATGAACCCCTGATTTTTCCTTGTTGACCGGTGTCAGGACTCAGTCAGCAGGGCCGTGTAGCTTGCAACCGGTTCTACTGCCCTTGCTTTTTCCTGTAGGTGTTCGGTGTCGGCCAGTGGGCGGAGCCCACACACCTGCGGATGGTTGAGCAGCACTAGACAGCTCCATTTAAGCAGCTCACAGACAGCGGGAAGATGCCAGAGTGTTACCGTTGTGGTATGCAACCAGTCATGGCCTCTAGCTTCATGATCTCAGCAAGAAACCTAACGCTCTTACCTCTGTGTCCACCAGGTTCCTCTGTGCGTCCTGAAGTCCACCTCCTGTGTCAAACACCTCCAAGTCCTTCTCTCGTGTCAGCTCCTCTGCGTTCCTCTTGAGTCAGTTCCTCACCCCAGGATCCTGCTTCCTCCAGACATCTACTGGTTTCTCCCGCTGTTCTGGACCCCTGGACATCCTGGTGCTGCTCGGACCCACTTCTGCCTCTGGTCTCTCGGACACCTATGGCCCCACCACCAAGCAAGCGCTGAGCCCACACCTCCTCCTCCCCAGTCTGGCTTCCAAGCCCAGTGGTAAGCTAACGTCCATCAGCACATCTCACTCGTCCCCTCCAGTTATTAATACATCTTCCATTCCCCTAGATTGATCCGGTCCTGTGTCTTCTTGGTTCCCGATCCGACTCAGCTCACCTCAGACAGTTCTCTCTCCGTGGTCCTTGTAAAATAAACCTTTTCAAATCTACCTGTTTCCCAAGTGTATTCTGCATGTGGGCGAAACACATCAAGCCAAACATGACAACCGGACTTCCCCTTTAAAGGCTACACTAAGGTTATCACATTCTGTGTCAACATGAATGTTAAAATCCCCCACTATAATAACCTTGTCAGTGTTTAAGATCAAATCATATTGTCAGGACTCAGTCGGCAGGGCCGTGCAGCTTGCTGCTGGCTCTGCTGCCTCCGCTCTCTCGACAGGTGTTCTTGGTTAACGGGTGGGCGGAGTGCACACACCTGCAGACACTTCAGCAGCACCGGGCCGCACTATAAGAACCGTGCTCGAACAGAGGGAGGATGCCAGAGTGTTACCTTGTCGCGCTATGCCTAAAGGCCAGAAACCACCACCTGAGCCTCAGACCCGTGAGTTTTTCGATCCCCGTTTTTGGATTCTAATCCTTGTCTCCTGTGTTTTCTCCAGTGCACTCGTGTCTTTGGAACCCTTCTCTCGTGTGACTCTGCGCTGTGAAGACCAGGCTCCCGAATCCTCAACCCGCTCAGATTCTGCTCTGGTGATCCCCTCCTCAAACTCCCTTGGTGATACCAAGTTGGGCGCGAGTTTTTCCTCCCCGGATTCACCCTGGTCACCCCGGACTATCCTGGTTCCTCCCTCTGTTCATTCCGGATCCCTGGACCCGCCGGTGCTGCTCGGACCCCATCCGCCTCCGCCCACAGTTCTCCCGGACGCCTGTCACTCAATCCGCAGGCCGGGCTGAGTCCACACCACTTACTCCTCGGTTCGGTTCCCGTGCTCTGTGGTAAGCTTACAATTCCCCGTAGAGTTACCTTAGCTTCTCCCACAATTAACCGTGTCTTCCTCTCCTTCAGACTGACCCGATCTCCAGGATTTGGTTCCCCGCTGCTCCCCGATCTGCGGTGATAGATCTTCCTTGTGACCCCGTGGTTAAGTTAAATAAAACTCTTGTGATCTGACCTGTTTTCCCTGAGTGTTTCTGCATGTCGGCCAAACATATAAAGCCGAACATGACACATATAAGAAGTCTGAACACTGATCCAAAAACTGAGAGTAAGGGCCTGGTGGACGATACAAAACAACAAACATAAGAGGTTTTATTGCTTAGCAGTTTGGATGAGGGAAACTAAGGGTTAAATGTTCAAAAGAACTGTAGTTATTAATTGGCCTGGGACTAATTAATAAATCAGACTGAAAGATGGTTGCTGCTCTCTCCTCTTCTCATAGATCTGGGAAAGTGGAAATGTAAATAATTGGAGGGAGTTGACTCATTTATACTAGCGCAGTCCTCTTGTAGCCAGGTTTCTGCGAGACAAAATAAATCAATCTGATTATCAGAAATCAATTAATTAACTAACAAAGTCTTTGGAGGGAGAGACCTTATATTTAATAGACCACATTTAATTGTTTTATTTTTTGGTTCAAATTGAGTGATATTGATTTTTATTAGATTTTTATGATTTGTTCCTTTTAGATCCATTTTTGGTCTATTCAGTGTTTCAATGGGGTAATGGGTGGTAACAGTACAGAAACTGCAGAAAGGTGTGTTAAACTACGGCTCTGCTCCCTGGTCTGGACCTTGGGTTGTCAGCAATTAGGAGAACTAATAAATCCGGCCAGATTCCAAGAAAGAAGAGCTGCACCATCCAAAGTGGGATGGATGCCGTCTCTCCGGATCATACCAGGTTTCCCCAGAAAGTTCGCCAGTTATCAATGTAGCCCACGTCGTTTTCAGGACACCACCTAGACAACCAGCGGTTGAATGATGACATGCGGCTAAACATGTCATCACTGATCAGATCAGGCAGGTGACCAGAGAAAATTACGGAGTCCGACATTGTTTTAGCAAACTTACACACCGAAGCAACACCAACTTTAGTGACCTCCGATCGGTGTAACCGGGTGGCATTACTGCCAGCGTGAATAACAATCTTACTGTATTTACGCTTATCCTTAGCCAGCAGTTTCAAGTAGGATTTGATGTCGCCCGTTCTGGCCCCTGGCAGGCATTTGACTATGATCCCTGGTTTCTCTAGTGCCACATTTCTGACTATTGAGCTCCCATTAATCAGGGTCAGCTTCTCAGCGGGTGTGTCGCTGAGAGGCGAAAATTAGTTAGAAACGCAGATGGGTTTATGGTGACCTGGGGGCTGGAATCTAGAGCTATGCTTCCTACGAACCATCACCCAGCCGGCCTGGTCACCTGCCTGCTCGAGTGCTGCTGGAAGACCGCTTCGTGAAGTTAATCAGAGTGTTGCTCTGTATCAGATGGACACAATGTCTGGCCACATTTCTTGGTGAAAGGTAATGTGATTTCATCATGAATGCACCTCACTCAAGCCATGTTGGAAGAGTATAGGAAAAACGGATCAGAACTGTAAGAAGTGTTCTTGGCTCCATGCTCTCCCTCTTGTCAAACAGGGTGGATGATGCATCACTTCAAACGTTCCTTTTATGAAGCATGGCAATTGTTAACAGTCGTGAAACCCATCACAGCTTTACCAACTCCTGGCAGATTCATTATAGGACATGTATGCTCGCAAGAGGTGGCGTCAGATTCAAACATTGCCACCAGACAATGCTAGTATTCGACAAAAAGATTGGTGACATTGGCATGTCTCCGTTTATTACGAGGAATATCTTCTGACCTCTCCATGACAAAGTTGTTGAGACTATGACTGATTCAGATGGACTTGTGAGCAAGGTGAAGATTTGTTTTGGCCATCAAAAGATAGAGCAGAACAGGTGATCCTACTTGTAGAGACTGAGTAACTTCACACCCATATTCTTTTTTTCTTATTGGTTTAGTAGTGGACATTCTATGGACTCTCGCTTTATTAAATAATTAACACCTTTGTTTGAAATGCCTTTTAAAGGGACATTTTGGTGGGAGTGTAAGTGACTGAAAATGCAACCAAAAGCATTTAAGCAGCAGTTTAAATTTAGTTTACTCATTTGGAAATGTAATAGTACTTAATCATCATGAAAGGAACTTTCTTTGTTTATGTGCAAGAGCAAACATTAATTTTATGTTTTTACATTATTTTCTTTAGAGCTATGGTGTGTTTATTACAAACTACATGAAAAAGACATTTAAGGAGTGTTATGGACCATCAGTGTGAACAACTATTATTCAGCTGTTGATGCTATGACTACTTTTGCACTTAAACAACCAGTTTTGATTGTCATTGTTAAACCTGTTTATCCACTATGAGAAGGTAACACTTACAAGGTTGAGCTTACCTGTAACTCCTAAGACTGAAGACATCTCTTGGAGAGGAGACAAAATGTTTTAACAAAGAAGAACCTGTCCAGAGGACCTACTGGATTTTTTTCCTGCCTGGATTATTTGGATGCATCAGGATATATTGATCCTATTTGTCATGGTTCAGTTTTGGTCTGGCTGTTTTCCTGTTATTTTCCCGTACCTCATCCTCTCACTCAGCTCACCCTCCACTCCCTCAGCAATCAGTCACACCTGTTAGGCACTAATCAGTCAAAACTCACTCCACCTGCCAGCTTCCCTACAAAAGCTTCCCTCAATCTTCTCTTCCCTGCCGGTTCGTCATCAGTCTCCACTCACGGCATGTCTGTCAGCCTGTTGCTCTCTGCTGGATTTCCTGCTGCCCTAGTGCTCCAAGTTCGCTCCCTGCTTAATGGCTGGATCTCCTGCTACCACTGTGCTCCAAGTAAGCCTCTGGTTTGTTGTTGGATCTCCTGCTACCCCTGTGTTTCAAGAGCTCTCTCTCTCTGCTGTGCCTCTGGACCCTCACCAGTCCTCTAGCTCCATTCACAACCTCCTGCTCAGTTGAGACTCTACTACTACTACTACTCCACTACTCATCCTCTCATCAATAAAACTATTATAAAACTAGCTCAGTGTGTGGCTGAATTCGGGTTCATCAGTCAAATCGTGACACAATTCAGATGTGTTTATATTTAGAAGTTGCACTGTATTTTGTTTTTCTCTGAAATCCTGCATCCTGTGGTTTTGTAATCAGAAATCCCACTTTACAGCATGCAGCTTGCGGCCCCTTAAATGTGTATTGCAAATCTTGTCTAAGACATATGACTCTGGATTAAGACTACTGAAAACGGGACACCGGTTAGGAAAATTTAAAACAAGTTGGTTGTTAAATAATCTTTCAAATTTCAAAATTGAGTGGCATAACAGCAAACCAACCGAACTTTGCCTATCAAGATAAAACACAAACATTAAAATTGCTGGTGGTACAATAGCATCATGCTGTGGGTTGGCTTTTCCTTTAGGAGGGATAGGGTTTCGGTCAGTTATTGTCATACTCTGATGTCTAGGTGCAGGTCTGGTTTTCCTTCTCTCTCTCCTCAGCAGGGCTGGACGGGCAGGTGCATTACATCTGAGCTGATTGCCGCCCTTCATAAGGAGCTGGAACCAGGAGGAGGGCGTCAGATACACAGGAGAAATGTTGGCAATATTGTTAGCCTTGCAATGGGTGGAAGAAATAAAACCATTAAAAACAGTGATATGTTCAGATTCAAGTTCAGCATTATTAAGTTTAAAAATTTTTCAATCAGATAGTAGGATGGATATATTATCAGAAATATTTTATACATTGTATAGAATACAGAATATGGGGCTGGTAGTTGTATTTGTATGGATTCCAGCGCATATAGGGGTAGAAGGAAATGAGGGCAGATAATATGGCAAAAAGGGCAATTCATAATAATATTAGTTTTAAAGTTAAAACAAGTAAATATGAGGGAAAGAGTATGGTTAAAGAAAAACTGATGGAAAAATGGCAAAAAAGGTGGGATGAAGAAAAAACAGGAAGATGGTTTTGTAAAATACAGAAGATAGTAGGAGAGAAAAGAAATGAAAGAAGAGATAGAAAGGAAGGAAGGGTGATAACAAGATTAAGATTAGGGCATACAGGTCTTAATTATACACTTTTTAAAATACAAAAGCATAATAATGGAAAATGTGATTATTGTGACAGATATGAAACGATAGAACATGTTATGTTAGAATGCCATAAGTATGAAAGAGAAAGAAGGTGTATGAAAAGAGAGTTTGAATGTATTAAGGAAAAGATTCATTTGATAGATATTTTGAGGAAGAATTCGGGGAGTAAACATATACAAATAATTATTAAATATTTAAAGAAAACTAAATTATTTCAAAGAATATGATTAAAATAGGTGTGTGTGTGAATGGGTGCATGATCTAGGGGGGTGGATTATAAAGATATATATAAAAATGGATGAGAGTATGTAGGTATATATAAATAGGAAATTAATTTAGTTAAATTATATATTAAAGGTAGGAGTAGGAAGATACAAATACTTATATAAGTTGATAGTCCATTTCGAACCACACTCCATACCAGTAGGTGGCGGTAATGCTGCTTAAAGTTTGTTGCCAACCGCCAATAAAATCAAGAAGAAGAAGGAGGGCGTCAGTTCGTTAGCGCTTCTGTGTGGTACAGACCAATCTTCTTCCTAGTAAATACTTCCTCATGAAACCTGAACCTAACACCTCTCTCTGTTCCCTCCTTCCTAGAACCCTGGATCCCAAGCCCGAGACCACTCCTCAAAACCCACAGAACTCTGGACACTCGTCTGAGACCTTCCCAACCTGCCTCCTGGAATTCACGGAGCCTCGGATCCTTTCTCTGCTTAAGCCCTCCTGCCTGAGCTCACCTGCCTGTCCACCCTCTGACACCACCACTGGAGATCGCCAACCGGACCTGCATCTTCCGCCTGAAGGTTGGAGGACCCCTTGTCTAGCAAGACAACAACAATAAATATACAGCCAGAGCTACAATAGAATAGTTTAGATTAAAGCACATTAATGCGTTAAAACAGGCAGACACCAAAAGACCTGTAGTAACTGCAGCCAAAGGTCATTCTACAAAGTATGGATTCAAGGGACTTAAATACACTCAACACCTTTCAGACTTTTTTTTTAATTCGAAACCACTCTTATGAAATGATAAAAGATTTAGATTTTGACAATGTGTGGAAAAGTTCAAGTGGGATGAGTACGTTTGCAAGTTACTGTTGTTTTGTACCATAGGCACACCAATATATTTACAGATGTTGAATATAGGATAAAGGAATGGGTAGTCTGAGAGTCCTTGCAATGCTAATTCACCAATGCACAGTTGGTGCTAAAGGCAGAAATTACAAAGAAAGAGAGAAGAGCTTGGTCAAAAAACAAACATAAATTTAACAAAGTTGGATAGTTAAAGGAAAAGCACTCCTATTGGCAGGGTTTTAAGAATGCTGGAATAATGAGCACTGATCAAGATTGGAGACCAGCTCAAATTGAGCATTATTATCCTGGACATTGAAGCCTCCATTTTCCTTACTCCACCCCGTGCCCACCCCCCGCTCGCCCTTCCAATTCCGACTAGTCCCTTAACCAAAAGGCGGGCAGCTAATTTTTCACAGGAAAGTTTTAAGGCAACTCACTCACTCTTCTTCCATATAAAATGACACTCCTAATCCAGTGTAGTTAAATGTGTGTTCCCTCATTTTCTCCAGCATCCCCACTGCATGTGTAATGCATTACATGCACATGTGTTTACACAGCATGACATCAGGACATGTGGGGGCAGGGCAGTTGTGTGATCATTTGTCGTCTTTGTAGTGATAGCTTGCTCTGCATGGCCTCTCATGACATGTGCTTCACTTTGGGTTCTGCTTGCCAAGCACAGTTATGACTATACTCCAACTCCTATTGATGTGCCATAGTAGGATGTAAAAAGTGAGGTTTTTGCTCCTTATTTGTTGTAAAAAGAGAGCAAATTGTCCATTGGTCCAGTTGTGCTGTGGGAAAGGTGAATTGCCTTGGGTTATTTCTTATTGACGAGAAAATCCCAACTCTTAGCTAAGGTCAGCTATGGATCGTTTGCAGATGGTGGGGGAGATCTACACTAAAACGTATTTCAAATTGCTGTGGCAAAGGTGTTGAGCAGTCACATTGAGCCTGTCACACTCATGTCGGAGGTTTCAAAAGTTTTGAAATACAACGTAAATATAAAGATGTACCACTGCGATTAAATTGGTTATTTGTTGCTGGGCATCTTTTAGGGTCTTATGTCTTATTTTAACATCCATCCATACATCCCTATTTAGTTATTGCTGAAAGCAAGACTTGGCAGAAAGAAATAGCTAGATAGAATGTTTGTATTTTTATATTAATGCAAGAGGGCTACATGACTTTTGAAGGCTCAAATCTTAGTGACTACAAAAAACAAACAAACATAACACCAGGACTTGATTATTTCATACATATTTAGTTTTAATTATTAGTCTGTGTGGATGGAAAATACAGGGTAGTGCTTGTGGATGTTACACCCTGACTAAATTGATTTATGTCTGAGTTGAAGGTTTTACCAAACCTTCTAATCCTCTGGGTAAAGGATAAATCTAATCAGAATGTTTTCTGTTGGGATTAGTGACTGCAAGCCTCTTCCTCTTTTTCCAATTCTCTTATCCTTGCTGTTTCACGTTTTTTTTTTTTTTTTTACTCTCACTTCCTTTTCTGAATCCATTCACTTAAATTATTTTATTTGTTTATGTCTATTTAGTGCTTATTCTTCTGTTGCATTTCTTCAGAAGGCACATTGGCAAGTGTTTCAAGTCTGTTTCTTTTTCATCATGTGTTGTTGCTAGCCATTTTTAAAGCTTTAATATCTAAATTTTGTAGAGCGCTATCTCATTTCAACCACATGTGCTTTCTCATCCCCTTTCCTCAGTCTGTTACGCCCACCAGATGCTTTGTTCTTCTGTGTATGTATAATTTGCCCATAATTTTGTACTGTTTTCAACTCACATTTTCCTATGATACTAGCATAGGAGGTTGGTAAAAGGAACATCTAGCAAGTTGGGAACAAGGTTGTCATGGAGCTAGACAAAAAAACGTCATGATGCCCCAATGACACATAGATGTCCGATGTTCATTCAGCTGCATGATGCATGCAACATTTAAACTTTGAAGATGAAAGTACTCTTTTCTCCACAAACTTTTCTTAATGAACAGGATTAAATGAGCATGTCATGATCTCAAAGTTAAATCTTGACAGATCAGTTATACTCTTCATGTATGACCTCCTTAAGCAACGTTCTGCTAATGCAATCCACCATTGTACATGCTTCCATTTCAATAATTCGCTTTGTTTTATATACTGCAGAAGAAGAGGCTGTGATCAATACAAGAATATTTTAAGCCTATCAGTACTGGAATCTATGCCATAATGTCAAATTTGAAATCAATATCAAGAAAAATACTTGGTACTAAATACATTTTTCAATGTTGTTGAATATAACCATGAGGAAGTTTTTTATTTAACATAAAAACAACAAATGTATGTGACCAGGGGCCTGTTTCAATAAGGAGGTTCAACCAACTTTGAGTTAAAACTTGAACTCTGAGTTGACTTAGCCTGAGATGGGAAACTTTGAGTTTTGGGTTTCAGAACAGCTGAAATGAGTTAGTTCAATCAACTCTGAGTTGACTGACTCTGAGTTAAGCGCGTGCACCACAACTATAAAAAGCCATTATCAATGGAGCGCAGATATTACGAGTCACCATGGCAACAGCGTCAGACAAAAAAAGGTCTGCATATTTCTCACCAGCAGAACTGGATGTGCTTATGCAAGCATATGCAGAATTTGAACACGTATAAAAAAAAAAAAAAAAAACACGGCTGCAGTGGCAAAGGAGAGAGAGTTAGCTTGGGTGAAAATAGCTGCTCGAGTCAATGCGTAAGTTTACATTTTAATTACTTTTATACAGTGTTGGGTGTAATGAATTAAGTTACTAAGTCATCTAAATACTGTAATTAAATTAAAGACTATAAAACAGTAGTGGATTTGATATCAAATTTTAAAAGGTATAATTTAACTTCCTCCTTCTAGTTACACACTTTGGTCAATTTAAGATTAATTCATGCAATTCAATATTGTTTATTTGAAAGCGTTAGAAGTGCAGTTTCTTGTCTCTCCTTGTATTGTTCAAGTGGTTGAGGTTGATTTGGGTTTTAGAAAGTAATTAATGAGTAAGTAAAACAAATTAGTAAGTAGACCAATACTTTCTAGTGACAGTAATTATTACATTAATCTAATTAGACTTGTTGAAGATAAAATTTGTAGTTAGTAATTAAGAACTATTTTAAAGTAACTTACCCAGCTGTTATAATATCAGAGGTGAAACTGGAAGAACAGTATTTTATTAAACCTAATTTAATTTTTATGGATAGGTGCAATCCTGCAGGCATCAAAAGAACATGGCAGCAGCTGAAAATGAAATATAAAAACATACTTCAAGCAGGTAAGCCTTGAGCACATCATAGGAGTAGAGTAGCTACCTGGCTTTACAAACATTTGACATATTAAATGACTAAATGGCATTCAGTGTCTAGCAGTGCAGCAGCATTTTTGACATAGGTCTAAATGTTCATTCTCATTTGACTTCTACTCAGCCAACAGAAAGAAGGTAGAGGCTCATAAAACAGGAGGAGGACCTGCACCACCACTCCTGACAAATGCAGAAGAGATGGCCAGTCACTCCAGAAGATTTAAGTGCCTTCATAAAATGTAAGAGGTCTACCTACAGTGTTGTTTTTTTTATATAGACTAAATGTGATATTTCCATTTATATTACTTTGGATTGGGTTTTTTGTTGGTCCCAACAGATTTGGATGGTAATATCTGCCTCTTGGAGCCCCCTGTCCCAACAGTACCCCATACAGTTGTCAGTAGCCTACTCCATACACCATCAATTATGACAAATAGTATTATAAAGTGTACTCTATGAAATGCTCATCTTCACAGGATGATGGGGATAAAGAAACCGTTTCTGCTGCCACAGACAGGCCTACAGAGGTAATTTTAATATTATATGTCTACACATCAAACAATCTACACATTCACATTTATATGTGGAGTATCCTATAGAATCCAA
The DNA here is from genome assembly GCF_011125445.2 of Fundulus heteroclitus. Taxonomy (NCBI): domain Eukaryota; kingdom Metazoa; phylum Chordata; class Actinopteri; order Cyprinodontiformes; family Fundulidae; genus Fundulus; species Fundulus heteroclitus. The sequence continues at coordinate 20,120 of NW_023397020.1, forward strand.
GTTTATATCTATAAATGGTCATTCTTATCTCTACCCCTTAGAGTTATGGAAGAACGGCAGGAGGAAGGTCCATCAACTTCTGGTGCACAGATGGACACAGTTCAGTGATTTACAGTAAATGCCACCGTTTCATTCTGAATTTTAGACTACATTCATGATGTAACTCTAATCTAATGTATTTTCAGTTGCCAGTTAAGGAGTTATATATACTTCTTCTTATTAAAAAGATAGAAAAAAACAGCAAAGAACTTGTATACTTGGACCACCAGATCCAAAAGGCAGATCTTTAAATCCACATTCTGAAACTAAAGCTAGAGGTCAGTGTATGGTCACAGGTGAATTCTAGGAAGTATTGAAACTATTTTAAAATCTTTTTTTTGTTTTCTTTTTTTTTTTAGCAAATGAAAAACACGATATAAATTGCTGTGATAGGATAGGGATATTACAAAAAATCCACTCTGGGCCTCAAAATCCTTTCCCGACGTAAATGTAACTCCCTACGAAGTAATACAGCCTCTTCGTCAACAGGATCATCCATAAATGGACATGCCATTTCATTCCCTTTGATGCGCTCTGCGTCACTGAAATGTGCACAATTAATATGTCCCCAAAGAATCGATGAGGTGTTTAAACACCACTTCCTCTTTAAAAAAGGAGAGGAGACCAAAATAAACTCTGGGTTTTCTGAAGAAAACCTGCTCCCAACCAGGTTAGGTTCACAGAGTAAATTGCCATGGTAACTGACTCTGAGTATAAGTTACCTCTCTTTAAGAAACGGGCTTGACTTACTCTGCTTTCTCAGGTTTAACTTACCTCCCTTTCTGAAACAGAAAACCCAGAGTTTCCCTCATTTCAGGGTTAACATACTCAGAGTTTTCACTTAACCTCCTTTCTGAAACAGGCCCCTGGTAACAAAAAAATTGTTGTGGGTGTTTTAATAGTAAAGGGAACAGCAGTTCATTTGAGTGTACTGAGACTCTAGAATCAGTACATTAAAATGACTGGTTCACAAGATCCGTTCACCGAATCAAACAGTTAATATGTGCAGAGGACTCTTCAGTTTTGATTGCAACTTGTACCGAGCCCACAGCTGGTTGTTCCTCCAATAATGTAGAACTTTTTAAATTGAACAGACGCCAATGATCCACAAACCTACTTTTCAACAATTCATAGTTCTTTTCATCTGTCAAAACATAAGCAGTTCCATTGGTTCCCAATTTCTTCATGGGCCCATAACCTGTTGAAGCTGTCATCTCTATGAGATTGAAAATGCTGGCAGCAAACAGAGGAAAAACTACATACAGCTTATAGCTACATTTGGTGCACATGAACTGCTCCCCAGAGCAACCTATGACCAATTATTGAAAATTGCACACCTGTGTGTAACTCCACCCACAACAAGTTAAGAAGCACATCCACAACAACAAAATTCAACAGTGGGGCTGCATCCAAAACATTCTAATTATAGTTTCTGTCAGGGTTCTCTGTGTTGTTCTGCTCTAATTCTACTCCTCAGGTGTGCCTAGTTGGCTGAGGGGGTGTGGCCCACACCTGCAGCTCGTTGCAGGCGGCTTCCTCTGGCTTCTTAAGCAGAGCTCTGACAGATGGAAGATGCCAGAGCCTTAACCAGTCGTGGTACGACGTGGCCTGTGACCCAACTCCTGAAAACGTGCTCGTGAGTTTTTCGTCCTTGAACTTTGACTAATTTTGGATCTCCCTGTTTTTGTCACAGTTTTTGGTGCTTGGATGCACTCACCTGTCTTGACGTCTTGTCTGAAGAAACAGAGCTACAGAATCCTCCTGCTCAGATTTTGCTCTGGCGCTCCCCTCATACTCCCTGGATGTTACCCAGTGGGGCCTGAGATTCCCCCTCCCGGATTCTGCTGGCTCTTCTCTCACTCTGGTCAAATCCATCTGTCACCCACTGCCAAGGAGGCTCGCTCTGGATCCCTCACCAGTAACATCTGCCGCCCTCTGCCACTAGCCGCCTAACACCAACAGAGTAGGATCACAGAGTTCCCTCGGCGCTACTTCTCCCCGGTTAGGTCCGCCCAGCTTTATGGTAAGCAGCGCAGCTTCTAGTAGTTCTCCTGGTTCACCTTTCAGAGTCACTTACTCTCCTTCTCTTTGCAGTCTCTCCAGCCGTGACGTTCTGACCCTGCCGAAGTTGCCTGTAGTCCCGTCCGTTATACCGGCCTGTTTCCTAAATAAACATCTTAAAACTGTGCCTTGCTTCCCGATCGTATAACTCGCACGGTGCTGCATATTAGATTGAGTCAGGTATCTTCTACTTGGTGCTTTGTCCGGACCAGTCAAGGAAGTTGTTTCAAAGCAAGGTGAGCAACCAAATTTACCTAGTTTATTTCAGTAACTTATTTATTCTCAATCATGAATCATTCTTTCTATCCCATGTTCCTGTTCAGTGTAACGTTCAGTGTTCGTAAAGCTAGGCTATTTAACTTTTGAATGTTAGCTGCTAACTAACTCTGTGTATTAGTTTCACTGTCGTTGATTTCACCAGTGAACATTCAAAGAATCACGTTTTTAAAGGTATTATGTTACACGGTTTCCTTTTGTTTCATGTAATTAGCCTATAGCCTACATAGGACTTTTGTATCTCATTATCAATACGTGTGCTGCTGCAGCACCACAGGTGACCTTCTCCGCCAATTGTAGTAGACTAGTTTTGGCTCATACTAGTGTTGGCTGTTTTAATTTACTTTTTCTTAGAAATGTACCTAAATAATGTTCTACTGTTGACTGTATGTAGCCTACACAATATCAGTGTTGGGAGTAATGCAGTAAAAAAGTAATTTAATTAGGCTACAGTAATGTATTACCAGGCCATTCATTGTGTGGCTGCACATGCTGCCTCACATTGTTACATACAGTGAATTCTAGTAACAAAATATTTTTACTATTGGTAGAAGTTGGGTTCTAAAGACATTCTGTGTTTATTATGTTAGGTGAACAGATAGTTTAGAGTTTAAATCCTTCTACAGGACATTAAAATTACTGCGACCCATAAATTGAACCAAACCGATCAGCTGTTCTGTTTTGACATTTATTTAGAGTTTTATTTTTTATTTTACATAAAGAAAACAATGTCAGTCTGGTTATTGAAACACTATCTGGTCAGTTTAGGTGAAGCATTGTGATATCTTAATCATGTAATCACAAGGTATCACATAAATCATATTCTTTGGGAAAGATACCAGCAAAGCTTTACATTCCTGGTTCTCATTGCTTTATTGCTGCATAATCCTGAAAATAACTTAAGCGGATTATTATGCAATCCAATTACAATTTATAATGAAATGGTTTCTTTGCTGTCAGGCTGCTGGGAGGTTTGGTTATCTAAGCTACTCAGCTTGATTTATCATATATACGTTAAATTATGTATCAATGTCTAATTTTTTTACATAAAAAAAAGAATCTGTCATTTTAACAGAAGTGTCTACACATTTGAAAGCCAATGTATATACCCCCACTAATATTTTCTTAGATGCTCCAAGCAAGTTGAAGGAGAACCATGCACTTTAGTAGGAATTTACAAGCCTCTGGTATTATTCTGGCTTGCTATAGCAAATTAGAATCAGTAGAAACAAATTTTAGTTAGTTCCCAAGGACAGAGAGTACTTTTACGCATAGTCCACAGATTTTTTTTACCCCACACATTTTTAATAGGGGTACATTTGGTGACCTTCCAGAGGCTTAACGTAGGTCAGTTTTATCTATTCTAAAACTAGTGTTGATTTGTGTTTAGGGTTATTGTCCTGGTGGAACTTCTATCCCAGCTCATAAATTTATGAGAAAAAAACAAAGCAAGGGAAAATGTTCTACTGCCAGGCGTGGCCACACATTTTTCAATACATATGTCAATGTAAGATCATTGCATGTATATTTTATCATTGTTGTAAAAAAGTTAATTAATAAGCAGTGCTGTTTTACTCTGCTGTCTGTTTTATTCTGCTATCATTATTCTGGGTTTATTTTTTCCAATTAAGGTTTAATCCAAGCTATGATAATCAGCTGCTTTATGAGACATTTTGATTGTTCATTATTACAGACTATATTTGTTCTAGTCTATATATTCCACACTTTAAAAACAAGATTTTAAATCTGATTTAAAAGGGTCAACCAAGGGAAATAAATAACTTGCACACAGGCAGCACTTTCATGACAAGTTCTGTTTTTTGAGAGTCATCAAAGGGCTTCTTGTGGTTCACAGAAATGACATATCAAAATGTCAAAACACCCCCACCTCAACGGTGGCAGTCAGGAGATCAAAACATCTGTCAGTGCATATCAAAACGCATGTCAATATACAAGAAATATGCAAACATCTTTTGTTGATAAATAAACAAAAATATGCATTGGCCTTCAACAGTCTGACAGGTTCATACATATTGGCTAGGATACACTATAGGTAGAGAAGCAGTATTATTGTAGATAATATCTGTGTCATCATGGTTTTCTCAAGAGGATTCTTCATGGAACTTTCATTGACAACACATTTTTTTTCCTTCAGTTGTGCTTTCAGTTGTGCTTTCCTATAGCTTATTTAGTAAAATAAATGTTACAGTGACAATTTGCACCTAACACTTCAGCAGCAGACACTTTCTACAATAAAAAAGCAATGTATATTTGACCACATGCTGTATGCAGAGTGCAAGAAACTCCACTGTATTCTTTGTGCCCTGATGGCTTGTAATGGAGTCCCCAACAGATATCGTTCAGTTAATCTCACCTTCACTTCATCTCTTCTTGCCATGTCCTGTATGCCTTTATCACGAAAAGGAAGTTGAAAGACTATAAATTAAAGCTTCTCTTTCTAAATAAGGACTTTAGTTCCACATTTTAGGAATGGTGGCTGATCAAAATCTATACACAATTGTGATAATAAAGTATGGGGCTAAGGATTTAAACAAGGGTAGATCACATCAGGAGAATCCCACCACCCACACAGATGTTGCATGCAACCCTTCCAATTAAATTGTTTTGAAGTTCAGCACTTCGGCTTTGTTTTGTGAGTTTGTTGTTTATATCTCTGCGACACCAAATGTGGTATCATTAGCACGGTCTCCAAGGCAACTTTTTATATCTCTTTGTCAGTCTCCATTTCTTTTTGCCCCCTCCCCCCTTTTTTTGCTTTTATCTTAGATCAGAGGCATTGAATTGCAGGAATAGTTTTTAGATTGCAGTTCTCACGATTCTTCAATAATGAAAGGTTCTAACTCATTCTCATTTTATACACATTTACAGCATGCACCTACTCTTCCAATTTTCCTGTGCACAGCTGGCACTTTGGTGTTCTACCTCCCCACCTCTTTCCGTGTTCCTTCATCTCCTTGTGCTACACAGACGTCTAGTATGTTTCTGTAATGAGGTCCCAATCTATAAGGACTGGGCCCATCTTTCATAGAAGGAGCAAACAACCAGGCATACATCATATCTGGCTTGACCCTCAACCTGTCCGAGACACATCAAAGAAAGTAGCACTTCTCCCTCCAGATAGGGAATCATCATTAAAAAAACAGGATCAAAGACGTTGTTTGTGCAATTTCTTGTGAGTGGTCAGTCTGATTGTCCAGAAAAGACTCCAACATGAGACTAAGATTTGGAGCTGAGTGTGGAGAAAAGGGAAGAGGCTAAAATGTGGGTTTTTGAGATCCAGCACAGGAAGATGTTTTAGAAGAAGACAGGGGATTTGTGACACTGCATACGTTTCTACTGGACAAATTAAGACAAAATAAATGTTCACTTTAACTACTACTGTTCACATTAACTACTCAGTACGTCTGCATGGCCCCTTTAACACTTGATTAAAACTGCATCAAAAACTGTTTGAATTGCCCATCGGAGAAGGACCGCACATACTGGTCTCATGCCATGACTAAAATCTAATAGTATCATACTCATAGAACTCCAATTTACAAACTCTACTGTAACTTATGTCACCACTGCTGCTATGAGCAAGGCAGACCTGGCTGCAGAAACACATTTAAAGGGGAGGCATTCCATTTATCGCTTATTAAAACTATTGTTATTAATTAACTCCCTTTTATCTATTTTATTCTGCTATAAATACATTTGCTTTTTATGTTTTTTCATGCACATGGTGACACATGATTGTCATAACTGTACTGATATCAGTAATAAAGTCATTGTAAGAGTTAAAAACCTGCTGATTATTTTATCTTCATTTCTTATATTTTAAAACATGATAGTGAAAAACCTATTTTAGTTAGATTTTCTGGATTGATGACATCTAATTATAGACAGACCATTTCATTTTGATATGGTCCTCATATTTGAAGGAGGGAAACACTTAAATACCATTGACACTGTTATAATAAGAGTTTTGGTAGTAAACCACAACTCATGAGGCAACCAAGTTTTTGGGTAATAAACATGCCATATTACCTTCCTTATTCAAATATGAATTTGATAAAATATGGGAAAGCCCCAAGGCATCCTGTTGCCTTGAATTTAAAATTGCTGTTTTCCAGAGATGGAGCATTTGTATTCAGTGAATATCTTGACAGGTGGCTACACCACATATGTGTATTAGCAATCTATTCACAGTGCTGTCTTTGCAATAGAGTCGGGAGCATTTCATATTACCTTTCAACATACTTCATAAAGTTTTATTGCATTTTACTCTGAAATGAAGAGCCCTTCATTATAACAGAGATACGGTTTTGCAAGAGATACTGTTGCATTGGTATTTGTGGTTATTTTTGGGTACGAAACATAACCTTTTCCAATATCTAACCCAGTAATTTTGAAATATAGACCAAGATACTAAAATAGGAATCCAAATGTTAAAACACACACACACACACACACACACACACACACATACCACCGCTATGTTTCATTTTGGGGTTTATGGTGATAGCCAGTGTTAACGTTCTACCACTGAAATTTTTTAGCAGACAAAAAACATCTATTTTGTCTAGATTCTCTATATTAATGAAAGGGGGTGGGGGGCCTCATAATTCAGATACTAAAGGAAATAAACTGAACAAAACATTTGTATTTGTACTTTTAGTGCCTTGCTGTGGTATAGATTTAATTGAGTTATTTTATGAAAACCCTTGAAAGCAATACTAAAGCATTTGTGGAAGTGGCTAAAGGGCCACATGTTGCCAATCCCCAGTTTATGTAACCAATGCCTTGATAGAATGCATCAATGCTATACACCTTTTGGATGATGTATTGAACAATGGTCTTTGAGATGTCTAACGTTTAGAATACCATTCTATAACTTAACTCTCCCCTAAACATTCCCACAACTTTTTCTCTGGCCTCTGTTTCTTTGTCTTTACTATGCTGTTTGTTCACTAATATTTTCAAACAAACCTTTTTAGGTGTCCACAGACAGTACAGAAAAGCAGACTGTTTTTACTAAATAGGTGACTTCTGAACACAATCAGTTGTACCGGTGAGCTATTTGCAATCAAACAATAACCCCAAGGCTGCTTCCTTGCGTTTGAATTTGTGAGCTCAAAATTACATTACATGTAATTTAGGTGTGGACAGTTTAAGGAACTTGTAAAATCAGGGGCTTCAGCTCAGATCCATTATTCCTTCTCATCCCTCTAAAGGAGCCTTTTACAGTCTTTATTTATGCAATTTCCCCACTGTTTATCCCTTGCGCGCAGCCCACGAGGGTAAAATCCAGCAGCTGGATCAACTGCGCGGTGAAGTTGGTTTGAAGTTGGATATTGGACATTCAAGCTCCGTGGAGTCAGCTGGATCTAGCTCATGGTTGATCCGGTTGAGGGACTTCGATTTCGGCCAGCGTCTCTCAGCTGCTCCCTCCTTCCACACGCGGTGGTGCAGTTAGGGACCGTCAAAAAATCTTTGAATCAAGCACTCTTGAGAAACAACAATCAATAAATTCCTTATCTTGTGACCAGCTAAGATGAAACTAATATAAATTGATGCCAATAGATAAAATCTGTAAGGCACGCTTGTTTTTTATATCAATTTTAAGCTATTTTAAATTTTTAAAGATATTTTTAAAGACAAAAATTGAGACTTTTCTTCAATAGCTTCCAGGTCATGTAACCCACTCACTCAAATTATTTGTGAAATTGTTCTACTACATTAGCCTGATGAGGCACACTTGTTTTTATTCCAGTTTAAGCCTTTGTTTATTTTTAAAGATTTTTTATTATAAAAATAATTGATATTTCTTTATTAGCTTCCAGGTCAGGTGACCCACTCACTCAAATTCTTTGTGAAATTGTTTTACTACTTCAGCCAACTTTTTTCTTTGAAAAAATCTTAAAAATTTAAAATGGCTTAAAATGGAATACAAACAAGTGTGCCTTACAGATGTTATTTAGTGGCATGATTTTATCAATATCAGTTCCAACACAGTAAATGAGAACATGTGCATAATAGCTTAAAGCGTTTATTAATAGCTTAAAAGACGCTTTAAAAAGCTTCTATTTTTAAAGGATTACGTAGCAAAAGCCATACATTTCTAAAACCCAGATGAGTCAGACAATAAATTGGACACATAAAGTGTAAAGTAGATCCGGAACATTTGAAAATAAGAGGGGAGGCTGTCTGGATGCATAATCCATAAAACCATATATAAATCACAAATATCAGCCAGCCTTTTGCCTAGTTCTACGATTTGTCTGCTTATATCTGACTTTATGACCTTAGCCTTTATTACGGATCCCTCTTTAGTCTTAACCATTACCTCCAGAGCTGAGTTTAAAATTGACTGCTGTTTTCAAGAGACAGCCTGGTGTGATGTCATCACCCTATTGTCACTCTTTGGATCCAAACGGAGTCCCAAGAACGTCTGGTCAGGACCATTGCCTCCAGCTGGATTGTGAGAAGGTTAGTGGCTTTATTTCTGAGTTCACTTTTACTCATTGAATCCTCAGTGGCTCTTCTAAAGCCACTAACCTTCCTGTCTATCTCACACAAAATAAATCTGTAAATACAAACATTGAAAATGGAGTTCTGTGTACATTAGTCATCAAAATGTTTAACTGTTGAAGAAGATTGGAGCATTAAGACATTTATCTGAACATTCTGAACATTGACTGGTTATACAAACATTTACTCATCTTAGCAAATGTACAAACGCTAAATACTAGAGCCAGTAAGAAATGTGCATGGTTTTATGGGGCAGTATTGCAGCTATAGACGAGAAACAACGTCTCCTGAATGTAAACAGTTGTGATTGTTTACAATTCTGCACTAATTTGTTTGGTCTTCGTTGATTGGTTTTCTAACTTTAAACATTAATTAATTGTGTGCAGACTGGTGCTCTTATAAAACCTTACTCGTAGAAATGGAATCTTGTGATACTTATCACAAGATTCCCCCCCCCCCCCCCCCCCCCCCCCTAGGGAGAGTAAATCAGCCTCTGGTATTAAATGTATTAGGGAAGTGCTTTAGCTCCTTGTCAGAATATGCACTAATTCCAGAGATAATGAGCTGACATATTTAGGACTGGCCTCTGGCTTAAGTAGCCCCAGGCAACTGTTGTGCATATAATTTTGCAAGCGTTACAGCTTTCAGTACCCATCAGCATTGTGGGAGGAAGGTGCAACTGCAAATTGCAAACAAACTGGTAATCGACAATTGCAACTCGATTTCTAAATGAATAAATAAATACATTTTGTAAAGGGTTAGCATGCAAGGTTCATTCCAATATATTTTAGCAAATTTATGTGAAAGAACTATGGCAAAAATCTCTCTAGTCAATTGTTGCTATACATTTAGAATATGACTTTCTTCTTCCTCTCTTGGGATTATTTACAAGCCTTTTATACTATACTGTCTGTATACCTGTATGTGTCATAGCACTTGATAAGCCATTAAACACTCTGGCTACAAGAAAAAGAACAAATGTTTGATAGAATCATATACCCTTATATAAAAAATAAAATAAATAAATAAATTTAATTATTTCTTATTGCTCAAAAATGGTGAAATACTTATTTGTTGGTTACCTATTTTTTGGGTACCCACCCAGGTTGGAACCATGGCCAATTAGTATTGTTGTAAACCTAATATTTTGTCTTTATGTCTAAATGTATCATCTAGGTATTTACATAAGTTGTTGTCTTAAAGGAGATAGCTCCAAGTTTAACTCCGCCAGTAGGTGGTGGAGTCACACTTGCTGGATCTTGTTCCAACCTTCAGTTTTACTGTTTGGCAACCAGTTGCCAAGTCCTTTTGTTAGCATTAGCAAACATTTTACTTACCTGCCCAAGAAATGTGAGGTTGAGAAAATGCCATTTCTCAGCACTCTCACAAAGATACTATGATCTGACAATGCCTGAGCTTCGTCTCACGTGACTGCAGTCTACTATTCTTATTCATGTAGTGTTCATGCCTTTAATCATAAGATTTACCCTTTACAATTATGCAAGGCATAATATCAATAAAATGAAGAAAAAATGGGGCTCAGTTATGTCTTTTTGCCTCATAACTTCTTACAAAGCTTCTAGAGTGGTCAGTTTCCTCTTCTGCACCACTATAATGATAAAAACAGCACTGAATAAATGTACATATATAAAGGGGCCATGACAACACATTTTATTTTTCTGAAGTTTTGAGGATATAATATGATCTGCCGTGCACCGATGAGGCCATTTCAATCTCAACAGAATACCAAAGGATCAGCTCAGGGGTGGTCAGCTTTGTTGCTTTGCTCAAAAACAGTCAGAAAATGAGCTATCTTTCTACATAGGTTGTCTTTCTATGTAATTAATATTCTCCAATCAGAATAAACCATCAAGTAAAAAATCTTCCCCCTTCCCTTCCATTCCCTCCTCCCTCCTCCACCCAGCTAATGCACCGGCCGTGAGTCCCGCTAGCAAATTTGACTACTCAACTCTAGAAGAGGAAGGCGGAGGAACGGCGGCCCCAGATCAGCCTCTCTGTATCTGTCACGATTTGGGTTTTGTTTTGGTTTTGTACTTCTCTGTATTTAACCAGTTTATCAGCCAGCTTACTTCACCTCTTAGTCACCAGCCAGTAATCAACCATCTCACCTCACAGTCACCAGCCACTCCCCTGTCACCAGTCTTTACCAATCAGCTTAGTTCCATCTCTTCTACCACCCTTCCTCTGATCAGTCTCACCTGTCACCCGTAATTAGTTATCAATCTAGTCACCTGTTTAGTCCCGTATTTATACCTGCCTCATCCAGTTGTTCATTGCCAGATTATTATGAGCCTATTGGTGAGTGTAGTCCAGTGTTTCTCTGTTCTGTATATGCCTGTTGATCTGACCCGATTTGCCTCTGGATATCTGAGCCAGCCTGACCCCTGAATTACTTGTTTCTCCTGCATGATCTGACTGCCTGCCTGTTACCTGACCGGACCTGACTTTGGTATTCAACCTAGCCTGTCCCCGTTAGATTATTTTAGTTTGCCATTTGACGGCTCTGGACTATCTTTGGTTGTTGGACGCTGTGGTCCCGTTTTTTGGCTTGATGCCCATTTTTGTTCTGCCTGTTCATCTACTCTTTAATAAATTACCTTATACCGAACCTCTGCTTGCCTGGCTGAATTCTGGGTCCTACGTATTCTGTTCATAACAGTATCGGCTCTAACAGGAGGCAGTCATGGCAGAAGCCACGGAGCATGAATATCCCATATTCAACCTCAAACTAACTTCAAAACGGTTGCTAAACCGAGAGCTGACAGGGACGTCCGCAGACAGACCCTATTGCTTTATTAATCTTAATCTTGTACAATGCACCTAACATGCATCCTTGCTTTGAGTTAATTTTTCCCTGGGTGGTGCGGCAATTTAATCATTTGTTCCAGTTCGATTGTTTGAGAAACCAACCTGTAGTGTTCAACATTATTAAAACTCTGACAACATATGCAGTGTTGGGCAAGCTACTTGTCCAGTGTAGTGAGCTAAGCTATCAGTTACTCAACAATAAATTAAGCTTCACTACACAAAAGCTACCACCTATAGAAATATAGCAAGCTAAGTTACACAAATGTGTTAAAAGTAGCTTAACTACATCAGAAGCTACTTAACGTTGTACCAACCTAATGTCAGATCAATTCAAAATGAGTCTGATACACTGGTTAAAACATTTATTAAAGATCAGCCAATGACCTAACACAGTGTAGACATTGCTTTATGAGCAGCATAATAAAATACAAACTGAAGTAATTACTGCTAGAAATAAAACAAAAAGGTTATTGGCCTAGTACGTGCGGTGGCGTTAATAACGTTTGGTGGCGTTTTTTGCATATTATATTATCAGGAGGTTGTCTTTTATGTGCTCAGCCACTAGATTTAAAGTTGTTTTACCCAATAAGAACACTGCAGCACCAGACACAACCAGGAGGTCCCTGATCGTTGGGGAAAGGCAGAAAGAAGATGCACCATAAGCTTTTTCATATTTCTTTTGTCATTTTAAACATGAAACTACCAAAGCACAAGCCAAGTACTGTCTACTTTTAAGACTAGGCTTAAAACTTTTCTTTTTGACAAAAATTATAACTAGTGGCTCATGTTACTCTCAGCTACCTTTATAGTTTTACTGCTATAGGCTTAGGCTACTGGAGTATATCAGGATCTAATTTTCTCACTCTATTGAGTTCTACTGTTCTTCAATTATGCATTATGTGTTGTGATTTCTGCTTTAACTTTCTGTTCTCTCTCTTTTCTCTTCATAGTAGGTATACCTGCTCTGGCGTTCTGTTAACTGTGACATCATCCAGAGAAGACGGCTCACCCGCTACTACCATCTAATGTAGAACAGATTACTAGATCAATGTGTGCTTCTGTGCTTTTTTGTTTCTCTTGTTGTGTCTCTGTTCTGTCTTCTGTAACCCCAGTCGGTCGAGGCAGATGACCGTTCATACTGAGTTCTGCCGGAGGTTTTTCCTTCCCGCTAATGGGTGGTTTTTCTTCCCACTGTCGCTTCATGCTTGCTCAGTATGAGGGATTGCAGCAAAGCCATGTACAATGCAGATGACTCTTCCTGTGGCTCTACGCTTCCACAGGAGTGAATGCTGCTTGTCGGGACTTTGATGCAATCAACTGGTTTCCTTATATAGGACATTTTTGACCAATCTGTATAATCTGACCCAATCTGTATAATATGATTGAACTTGACTTTGTAAAGTGCCTTGAGATGACATGTTTCATGATTTGGCGCTATATAAATAAAATTTAATTGAATTGAATTGAAGTAGTAGAACTAAATGTTGAAAAGAAATTAAAAGCAAAATAAAATAAACCAGGTCACTTAATAAAGCTGCATTTTCTGTATGCTTTGTATTTATATTCACATGATAATATTTTCAGAATTAATAATAGCATTTCTGTTAAAGATTTCATTTATCTTCTGCACCAAGGGCATAAGTAGGGAGAACAAGCAGAGTGAGTTTTGTGTAATATCAGACTTTATTATTGAACTAAGCAGGATTTAGACAGGATCAGAAAGGAAGGTGCGTCTTCTTTCTGCCTTTCCCCAACGATCAGGGACCTCCTGGTTGTGTCTGGTGCTGCAGTGTTCTTATTGGGTAAAACACCTTTAAATCTAGTGGCTGAGCACATAAAAGACAACCTCCTGATAATATAATATGCAAAAAACGCCACCAAATGTTATTAACGCCACCGCACTTATTTTACGTGAGCGCGGGTTTTTTATGTCACCGCGCGTTCTGGCTGGAAACGCGCAGTGACGTAAAAAACGCGCTCTCGCGTAAAATACCGGTTGGAACTGCACGTTATTGTATGGACAATAATTTGCCTAATCGGCTTGCCATAAGTTCCACTGCCGTATGCATGCGCATGTTTCAATAGATACAGAGAGGAGAGGCAAAGTAGAAGCTCGCGCATGAACATGTCCAACCAACAACTCAGATTGATTGTTCACTCTGAATGTTGTTTCAAAATAGCAAACCTGGTTTCATTTCTTAGTTATATCCTTGATTTTTTAGCGTTTGTGGATGCTACGTCGCTACTTGATCAAAAAAATAATGTCACTACAGGAGAGTTACTTGATTCATAAAGCAGCGACACTATGGTCAAGCTACTGGAAAATGTAGTTTAACTAATAGCTTCGCTACATGTAGCGGCGCTACTGCCCATCACTGAACATATGGCTATTACTTTAAAATGGGTATATATACATGATGTTCAAGCTGTGTCTGTAATAAACCTCAGTCTAGAGAGGCAGCTGACAGCTTCATGTGCTGGCGCTGCACAAAGTGCCCCTTTTTTCCCACTTGAGTACCTTCACCCCAAAATGTCTGTCCATGCCACTGAGAAATTATTTGGTTCCACTTACTCCCGAAGGATGAGAGAATCACAGAAGAGTGGCCGAAGTTCATTTATCGGGACTTTACTGAAAATGTTTATATGTAGGGGAATTCAAGTCAGGGTTTTGAAACAAACGGATAAAAAAAGCACACAGCAATGTCATTACCCGTAAGTTTATTTAATTTCTAAATGCTGTCAAATGTATGGAAGGTGTGTTTTGGAACTGAAAAATCCAGTTGACTAACTAAACCGCTTCCAGCTGCATGATTTCCCTGTCGCTGCCTGGGAGAGACCATTGCAGTCACTGCAGTGAAGAGCTGGCAGCCAGCTGCATAAAGTTTCTGTAGTACTGCATTGAAGACCTGAGGCCTCCTAGCTGCATATTCCTATGTTGTGGCAGTGCAGCAGCAGCTCCCAGCTGCATAAGTGCTAATGCAGCGAGCTCCCAGACCTGATGTGATTTATGTGGCTATTTATTTCGGTCCTGCTGTATTGAATCAAGCCGCCAGGTTAAAGCCTTTGGTCAGCTTGGCCTCACATGTCTGACATTCTGCAACACAAACACTCAACTAGACACAAAACCATAATAATGGATTTTTAATGGAGTAGGGGAATGTGGTGTTTCTGGGGGGTTCCAAATATGGTTTTAGTCAATCAGAGTGAAGTCAACTAGGCAGAAGTACACATCATTAACACAGCCAACCCTTTTACTGAGGATCTAACAATTTTACCTGAAAAAAAAAAAAAACAAGTTGATGTTATTTTCCTTAAATTCTTTGGAGAAGTTGCATATGCAACAATATCAACTACATGAAATGGTTTATACAGTGATGTCATGGCACCTTTAACAAGAAACAGCTGTGCAGCTTTTCAGCCCAAGGAAAGTCCCTGTAGAAAGCCTGTGTGCACATAGTAGATGTGACTAGAAGCACGCTTCTCCTGTTTATATATCCGGTTAACTTTTGTGTTAGCCGCTCATTGAGGCTCTGCTTCTCTCACCTATACTTTGAAAATGGCTGAGAGTCACAAGAAGCATCTTCTTGCGCATGCAGAGTTATCCAATTTATTTGATGCTTCTGAAGTGGGGCAGACAGTGCATTACCCAGGTGGGTGGGATCAATGGAGATGTGTCTGGCCCTTCTCTGAACTTATTCTGCATAAACTGAGCCCAAATCCTGTAGACGGTGTGGTGGACTGACCAGTAAGGCACAAGGACAAACGCATATATAAAGAAGTATTTCCTATTTATTTTCACAAAAATTCTTCACAAAAGACTTCCAACATCAAATCTCAAAAAGGCACCTTGGATGTCCTTATATGCTCTCTCTGCTTCCTCCGACCACTGAAGCTGATTGGGTCTCTTGGAACTGGTCATATCTGTAAGCACAGCAGCTCTGACAGAAAAGTTAGGAATTAACCTATGGCACCGACCCGACATCCCAAGAAAGGATTTTAGCTGTGTCCTCGTCTGCGGCAGATGACATGACTGAATTGCTTGAACCTTCTGGACCTGAGGTTTGATGACTGTCTGAGATATTGAATTTCCTTCTTGGAAGGAAGACCTGCAGCCTTAAGAGTCAGACCTGCAGCCTTAAGAGACTCAAAAACAGCCTTAAGATGTTGCAGTATGGTCCTCCCAGCTGTTACTGTAGATGACAATATCATCTAAAGAAGCAGATGCAAAATTTAAAAACCATCCAGTACCTCATCCATAAGTCTCTGGAAGGTTGCAAGTGCTCCATGAAGCCCAAAAGGCATGACGGTGAACTGATGGAGGCACCAAGGTGTCTGGAAAGCTATCATCTTGGTAAGAGGAACCTGCCAATAACCCTTAGAGAGATCAATGGTGGTAAGATATTTTGCTCTTCGAAGACAGCAAATCAAGTCATTGATACGGGGAGTTGGATACGAGTCAAACTTGGAAACAAACTTGACGAGTTCAAATAGCAGAAGGCTATACAGAACCTCATGGTGCCGTCCCTTTTTGGTACAAGGACGATTACACGAGTCACTGTGAGACGTCTCAATGATGCCCAAAGAAAGCATTAATTCAATCACCTCTTTTAAAGGGCCAAGGAGACGCTCAGGGATCCTGTAGCTTCTTTGTTTCACAACTGCATTTTCTTTCAGACGAATATCATGTTTAATATAATCAGTACATCCAGGATTATCATGAAACACATTGATGTTACAAAGGACTCTCACTTGCATCTGCTGCTCTGAGGAAAGATGACTCAGGTCAAGACCAGAAGCTGAAAGTAGAGGCAGGTATTGTTCCTCCACCTTCTCATCTGATACACTTCTGATGAAAAAATACATCTTGCTTCCCCTCCGGCCTTGTGACCCACTCCTTTAGCAGGTTAATGTGCAGAACTCTTGTACTGCGTCTCTGATCCGGAGTAGGGATCTTGCAGGTGGTGGGTCCCAGTTTTTGAACAACCTCATATGGACATTGCCACTGAGCCAAAAACTTGCTGTCATCAGTAGGTAGCAGTACCAATACCTTTTGACCTGGTTCAAAACTTCTCACATGAGCAGTTTGATCATACCAGGTTTTTTGCTTCTGTTGGGAGACATGCATATGTTCCTGAGCTAATGAGATCATGTTTTCCAACTCTTCTCTCATCTGGAGGACATAAGAAATGGTATTAACAGGTCATTTTGCAGGTTTCTCCCCCTCCCACCTTACCTTCAAATGGGCCAGTGGACCTCGCACCTCATGCCCAAAAAGCAACTAAAAAGGGGAAAACCCGGTAGAGGCTTGGGGTACCTCCCGATATGCAAACAAGAGGTAAGGGAGCCACTGATCCCAATCAGACCCAGCTTCATTCATGAACGTATGAAGCATATTGTTGAGAGTCTGATTAAACCTCTCTGTGAGTCCATCAGTTTGCAGGTGATATGGGGTAGTTCTCAGTCCCTTAATGCCAGTTTATACACATCCTTCAGAAATTTGGACATACAATCTGTCCCTTGATCAGTCAGTATTTCTTTGAGGAACCCCACTCTTGAAAAGAAAAACTAAACCAGGCAAAAAGCAACAGTTTTAGCCTCAACAGATTTCAGGGGAAACACTTCTGGATACTTTGTGGCATAATCAGTGATAACCAACATTAATCAATTACCTGATTTGTTCTTGTCCACTGGACCCACCACATCCATGCCCAAACGTTCAAATGGTGTATTTATAATAGGAAGAGGCTGAGAAGCTCTCGCTGCAAATCGGGTGGATGTTATTTGACACAGAGGACAACTCCTGCAAAAAACTGGCAACATTCTTTTGTAATGCATTCCAGTAGAAACAACGCTGGATTTGGGCTATTGTTTTATGTTTCCCCAGGTGGCCAGCCCAGGGAATTGAATGGCCCAACGTTAACACTGTTTTTCTGACTTTTCTGGGTAACACAAGCTGTTGTACTTCTCCATGCCTCCTGTAGAGGGTGCCATTTTGCATGTGAAATTCCTCTGCAGTTCCACCTTCTTCAACTCTCTTACTAAGGTCAGCCAGACTTCTATCCTGGTGCGGCAGCTCACTAATATTATCAGGAATTTCAAAGTCTAGCTGTACCTCAGGTTCAGGTAACACAGGAGAGGCTGTGGTATGTTTGAATTTTTCTCGCTTGCGCTGTGCACGAGACTCTTTAGTTTGCCCCTCCCCTCTCCAATCTCAGCTCCATAAAATGGCAAGGCTCTTAGGCTGGGCTCATCTTCCCCAGATGTCTTTGCCTGGGACCATGTCAGCACAACATTGCACCTTTTAGAAGCATTTATTAGGTCAGCGAGAACTGGAAGATCATTTCCCAGGACAACAGGAAAATGTAATTCATCCATAACACCCACATATAGCAGGTAAACATGTCCTTGCACTCTCATATAAATGTCTGCTGTTGGATATTTTTTTCATCCCCATGAACACAGCAGATGGTAACTGTTTCAGAGGTGCAAATACTATGTGGTGGGACATACTTACGGTGTACCAATGTCTGATTGCTTCCTGTGTCAATCGGGGCTTTGACCCTCTGCCCATCTATTTCCACACTGGTCTCCATCAGTGGCTGGTTTTGTCTGTTCAATACATGGTTCTCTCTGGGTACAAAACACATCTGAGAGAGTTTTGCAGGGCTTTGTGTGACCAGTGGAACTGGGCTTTGTGTGACCCTCCTGCCCACATAAATAGCAGATGTTTTTTTTTCAAAGATTTTGTTTGACTGGGGGAAAAACATTTTTCTTTTCCAGACTACTTACTGACATTTCCATTTTGACTGGCGCTACCTGGACTCGGGATAAACTCCCTTTTTGCAGCCAAAAAGCCCACGGGTGGGTCTTCCTACGGGCTGCCACAGAGGCATCTGCCAGGGAAACTGCCTCTGCTGCATTTTTTGGTTTTCGTTCCTTAATCCAAACTTGGAGTTCTGGAGACAACATTTGGAAATACTGTTCAAGAATTATGACGTCATTTACTCTACTGAACCCATTTACCATACAGTTCTTTAAGTCTCACATAAAGCTCCTTGGGGGGACTCATTTGGCTCCACGCAAAGAGAGCGGAACCTCTGTCGATAAGTCTTGCTGTTAATTTCATATTTCTGTAAAATAGCAGCTTTAACATTATCATAGTCCATTGATTCATTCATACCCAGTCACTTTTTGGCCATCTGCAAACACAGGCAAGCCTTACAAAAGTTATAAGGAAATGCTCAATGTCATCATCATCACTTAGCTTTTGCAGTTTTGGTTCTTTATAAAAATGTGTAGTTAATTAGTCACCTGGCTTAACAGAAGACAGTGCAGGTTCTGGTGGTGAACTATCCACATCATCAGGCCTCACTCCTGCAGGTGAAGGGGCGTGGTCTTGCACAAAAGGCCTCAGGCCTACAGAAGACCAGGCCTGCAGCTCCTCTTGAAATAAACTGAATTGGTTGTGGAGAGCCTTAAACCTGTGATCTTGGTGTGCCATTTCTTCCTCCCACTGTGCCTCTCGAGCTTTCTGCTGTCCAATATGGGCCTGAAGGAATCCTTGCCGAGTCAGATATGGTTGGCTCTCTCCCTTCGTCATCCTCTTCACCAGCTGCACCACACTCCTCATGCTCTGTTTGCGCGTCCTTGTCTGACGGGGCTGACTTGCCTTTACTACCTCTGGCTCCTCTCATGGTTTAGGGTTTTTCTAACTCATGTTTTCCAAAAAGGGATCAATAAATATACCTTTGTCCTTAACTAGAGGCTCACACTCCTGACATCAACTGTCACAATCCCCTGTGCTGTCCTCACCACACATGCAAAGTCCTTCCTCTCCTTCACTGTGCAGCTCCCATACCACACAGTTATGTTTAGACATACAACACTTTCTATAGCTCTGTTAAAGTTTTTCAGTAGTTTAATGGAGTGTCCAGTCCATTCCAATTTCCCGAGGAAGAAGAGCTGTTGTTGGGCCTTCTTCACCAGGTGGGAGGTGTTCACAGTCCAGGAGAGGTCAGAGGATGTGGATGCCCTGGAACCTAATGCTGTCCACACGCTCCGCCACCTCCCCTGCATGCAGAGAGGAGTGTCCAGTCTTCCTGAACCTCCTGTAGTCCACTATGACCTCCTTGGTCTTGCTGGTGTTAAGGATGAGGTTGTTCCTGGAGCACCACTGTGTCAGATTGTGAGTCCCATCTCTATAGTGGGTCTCATCATTGTCGTTCACAAACTTCACCACTGTGTTTGTGGGGTGGACAGCAGAACAGTCCTCGATGAAAAGGGTGAAGAGAGCAGGGCTGAGGACACAACCCTGCGGCATGCTGGTGATAGGATCAGTGGGGCAGATGCACGTTTCCCTATCCTCACCACCAGGGGCCTGTTTCTGAAAAAGTTGCTGATCCAGGAGCACAGCGGTGTGGATAATCCCATGTTGTGGAGTTTCAGAGCCAGCATGTCTGGGAGCACGGTGTTGAAGGCTGAGCTGAAGTCCATGGATAGCATCCTGACCTATGTGTTTGGATGCAGCAGATGAGTCAGAGCTGAGTGAAGTGTTAACAAGAAAGCATTCTCTTTGGAGCAATTCTCCCTGTAGGCTAACTGGACAGCCTGCAGGCCTGGACAGGACCTGCAGGCTGTGGTTTCAGAACAATACTTTATCTCAAATTACACTGTGCAGACAGTTTACCCATCTTGGACATGGTTGAAAATGAAATCTGACAGCCAGTACTTTCTTACTGATTATTTTTGCGTACAATTATTTGACTGCTTTGGTGGACTTATAGGGAATTGAGATGTTATTGAAAGATGGTCACTTCATCAATTAGAAAGAAAAAAAAAACATTTAATGAGTGACACCACATAAAAGTTATGAATCAAGACATTATGCACCATGAGATTGTGAATTTCTTACATATACTTACATATACTTCATAAGACTTTATGTTTTATAAACACATGCAAGAGGTGTTTTTTTCCCCAAAAAGTATAGGAAATTTGTAAACTGTATGGAAACAGCTAAAAGTCCCACAGTTAGTTTTAATTGACCATGACAATTTTTTGTTTATATTGTAGGAGTGTCCTCAACTTGCACAATACCGTAGTTGTAAAGAATAAGAACAAAATTGGCTAAATGGATTTTTCTTCTCAAAGTCAATACAAATGTTATGTTATTGCAAAGACCAGCTATTTTTAATTACTCCACCAGTTTGTGTAACCTAGTGTGTGGATATGTATGCAAGAGCTCAATTAGCAATAATGCATAAAAGTCATTAAAAGACAAATTATGTTGAAAAAAATGTATTACTCTGAAAAGCCACATTCAGCTCAGGTGTAAGAAGCAAGTTTAACTGAATCTGGAGATTAAAGCCATGAAACAGCAGTTGGAATATGTGTGGAAAAAGGGCTCGATAACCTTTTCTTTGAACCAAAGAGCTCCTCAGTGCTGTTTCTCAGCACGTCAGCAGAGTTATGCTGCTGAATTTAATGGAGGTTTTGCTTCTCTCTGATTTTTTTTTTTATCCTTTCCCTGGTATGTTTGATCATCTGGGAACCACACATAGTCAACAGGCTAACAGCTAAAAATGGCCTCCCATTAAAGATAACATTTCAGTCTGTTCTCTGGGTGGGAGAGTGTGAGACAATTGCAAAAAAAGGGTATTTGTTGTCTTTGTGTGTTTGCATGCATTCATATGCATGCTTCATGCACACCTGTGGTTACCAAGGAAACATCTAGTCCCTAAATTCAGCAGAGGAAATTAGATATCCAACTGAATACTGCCTTATGCCACTTCGCCCCACCTTCCTCTCACCCAGTGGTGCGGATTCTGCCCTCTTTCTTCAGTCTCCCCTACAGGGGATGAAGCCTTAAGTGGGGGTTTAATTAAATTCTAGGATTGTCCAAGCTTTTTTCATATGGGGTGGTCCTCAACTTTTACGAGTGTGTTAGGGGGAGAACGTGCAGTTACTAACTGAACAGCCAAAGAATAGGCAGCGGGAAACAAAAAGACAGGACCAGTGAGCAGTACAGACGACATTAAAGCAGATGTATATGTACATATGTATGTGTGTGTGTGTGTGTGTGTGTGTGTGTTTTAAAGGTCATGTGTAACACCCACCCAAAGATGTGCACACGTATGTATGTTTTACTGTGCATCTGTAATCAATAACCATAGCTCCGGCCAGTCTCCTGTGGTGCTGATTGTTAAAATTAATGTTTAATGAGCAGAAGTCAAATGAGCACACTGCCAGTAGGTGTTGTTGTTGTTGTTGTTTTGGAAATTTTAAACTCTATAATTATAGTCTTCTAAGGATGCACATTTTTGCATTACCTGTAACATATCTTTGGGATGAATATATTGACAAACTAAAAAAAAAGATACCAAAGCATCACTGTAATGCTAGAGTAATTGTTGCTGATCACATACAGCTCATAGAAAGAAATTAAGGGATAAATTATTTTTGAAGAACCTGCTGACAGATTGCTGCAAATGATCAGCTTCAACTTACTTTCAAAAGTGCATCATAATGCTGTTTTGGAGAATTTTTTTTCTAGAATTATAAAAATGCTTAATTATAGTGCCCACTGTAGTTGTTTATTTTGTGGAAAATGTTATATCTGATTATGGTGCTGAAACACACATGTTATGCATAGCTGCATGTCATCTCTGTTCATTGGACCTGCTGAACTCAACGTGCTTTCCAGTTCATCTGAACAGTTCACAGAAAGAGGTTGTGTATAGGCAGTGAAAATTAGTTTAGAACTTTTGAAATATTATCAAAGCAGTGTCTGAAGATGTCTTATGCTCTTATTTATTGTTTTACGACTCAAGAAATGATGGTTAAAAAGCAGTATTTGGATTGTGTAAAGGTTTTGATCTGAACTTTAAATATATGTATTAGCATTGGTTTTCTGTCCAGATGTGCCTCAATCCTGCCTACACACAAACATCTGAACAAAAATAATCTTTTGAACTCAATTCCTGCACACAGGAATTTATTGACTATAGCCCCATTTACACTACCCTTGTTAAACCGAGCCGAGCCGAGACCAGTCCGAGCTTGGATCAGTTAACCAAGCCGAGCCTTGTTCTGACGACCGTTTACACTTCACGCTATCCCAGTTCCTTGATTGCTCCTCGCCTAATAGTGACGATCTGCGGTACTACTTCTCTCTGGGATTGAAGAAATCAAAATGGCGGAGCCCGTAACATTCAGGATGTTATGGTTGGACAGAGTCGGCTTTTGGGATGTGGATAAGACAAACAAACGTCTAATAAGGATTTACAGACGCAGGAAACAACGACAGACGCTGATGTTCATCACACTGCTAAGCAGAATCATCTCTGGAAATCGTGTGGCATGGTAAGGAAGCTAGTATTTTTATGAATGTCTGAAATTTGTCTGAATGGAGTGTGAATCGGGATGTGCAGCCAGACACGCCGGAAAAACCGCGGACAGTCAGCTGACTGTAAGGGGATGACGCGGTCTGCTCATGCGCTCTTCGTTATCAGATAACCGGGAAAGAAAAAAAAAAACAGGCCGAGATCACACCAGGAACTGATCTGCATTTAGTGCGGTCTGGTTATGTCTAGCTCAGTTGAGTTCAGTCTGCTTACCATTTACACTCGAGTTATCTCGGTTACCGAGCTTGGATTGGTCTTGGCTCGGTTAAAAAAGGGTAGTGTAAACGGGGTATAAGGTATCCACTGGTAGCTCCAAAAACTGTGACAAGTGTCCCACTGTTCAGACTTAAGGGCAGATGTTGGGGTTCTGGCCTTGAGACAAGGACTGATTTACCAGCAGACAGAAAAAGACT
The DNA here is from genome assembly GCF_011125445.2 of Fundulus heteroclitus. Lineage (NCBI taxonomy): Eukaryota > Metazoa > Chordata > Actinopteri > Cyprinodontiformes > Fundulidae > Fundulus > Fundulus heteroclitus. The sequence continues at coordinate 43,674 of NW_023397020.1, forward strand.
AAATGCTAGCGAACAAAAAACTCAAAATCCCAGAATGAACAGTATTACTGTTTATGTATAAAAGGTAACTATTTCCATGTCTGTTTCCAGTAAGAAGGAGTTTCACAGCTTGTATTCAAGCCTCAGCAGGGCAGCAACTCTTCCCTTTTTCCTGCAGATCCACAGGAATACATATAGAAATAATCCTTGATTATTGCATTTATCTGTACAGGCTAGACTCTCATGACTGCAGTTGGTTCAGAACGCTGCAGCTCACCTCTTAACGTGAACAAAAAGCATGAACATATTTCACCAGTGCTTGCTTCTCTTCACTGGCTCAAGGTTTGTTTTAGAATTGATTTTAAAGTTTTATTGTTGATCTATAAGGCCCTTAATGGGCTGACACCAGCATATTTGTCTGATCTCCTGCAGCCTTATGTATCCACTAGATCCCTTAGATCTAATATCCATGTGTGTTTAGTTGTCCCAAGGTCCAGGCTGGTCCATAGAGGTGATTGGGCTTTTTCTGTTGTAGCTCCAAAACTGTGGAACTAGCTGCCCCTTCATATTAGACAGACTTCAACTCTTGGTGCTTTAAAATCTCTTCTTAAAACACATTTATAATCACTGGCATTTAACACAGTGTGAGTTTTTCCTCAATATTTTTTTTTCGTTTGTACAGTGTTTGTATTGAATTGTCATTGATTGTTTTTCTTTCTGTGTGTGGCACTTTGGCCAATGGCAATTGTTCTTAAATGTGCTATATAAATATATTTGATTTGAAGTACAGTCTGGACACTGATGCACCTCAGTCTCACTATTTCTTGGCTCCTGCAATAAAGAATCTTAAGGATTTACAGATTCCCCAGAAGAGACAGTGCCCCTAACAACGTTGATGGAGCCAATACACCAGTCTGTTCCTTCCACTTCCCAAAGAGAATACAGTTTAAACCGCAGCCCTGCAGAACTGCCATGTATGCCAACCTGAGCAAACGTGTGCCATAGTCGCTAGGCCTCTGCCGCAAAACTTTTTCCACTGTTCATCAGAATGCAGTGAGAGGTTTGGACTAGGCAGAGAAAATAAGGTAAAGATAAACAAGTTAAACATTTAATCAAATGTTTTTACTTTGTGGCGTCAACTACTAGAGTCATTACACTACAAAGCCGGTTTTAGGTTGCGCTTTTAAGTTGACGCACATCTAATTAGGCCTGAGCTGCTAAGGAAAGAAGTGCCAGTTTGGAGGCCTAAATATATTCAAAAACTCACCAAACTTTACCTAAAATCGTCCCTCGCATGAAATTTTTGTATTTTAATGGAATTGAAAATGGGCATGGCCAAACGGCTCTACAGCGCCTCCTAACATGAGCTAGATAAACTAGTAAGTCCTAGAGACTTGAAATGCGGTATATAGGTAGATATCCATGTTTTTAAAAAAAGCATCTTGGAGATATGCCCAAAGCCAAAAAGATATTTGCCATTTTGGGTCAAAGTGTCATTTTCCATTTTGGGTCATAGTGTCATTTTTTTTAATTTTTCATTTTCATACATGTCGAACATTAACAAACTCCTCCTGGGTATTTTGAGCTGTCTGCTACAATTTGGTCAGTATGCAGTCCAGAGATGGCTAAGTTATCAAAATCTTGAGTTAGGGATAGGAATCGTGGTTAGACGGCAACATCCCCGACGAAGCCGTGACGCTGAAGCAGCACATGCTGTTCAGGGCTGATCGAACGGCGGCTGCGGAGAAAAACAAAGGAGAAGGTCTGGTTATCTACACTCATAACCAGAGCTCTAAACTCTCGTGCACTGACCGTGTGACACACACATTTCACTGACTTCACACGCTCACACGCAACACATGCCATTTCTCACGCATAAAAATAAAGCCCATCTGGGCTGCAGATGATCCATTCACAGCTCTGTCCATGCAGAGCTCAGTCTAAACCCCGCCTTCTACGGAGCTGTTTAAGCTTCTTTCACAGCTTGTGGCCATCAGTAATTATTCTTGCTGTTCATGTTAACAGAGAAGCAGGAAGAGCGATCAGAGTTCTAAATAATTTTGGTCTTAATCAGTGGTGAAAGTAAGCCGGTACGGTCCGGTACTGCGTACACTGGAGGGAACGGGAAAGAGCGGCTCCTAGATAAATCCTTCATTCAGAACCAGTCATGGCTGCACGCCGGATCAGAAAACGGGTCTGCTAACCAGATCCAGTCTAAAAAGCCATAGACATCATATACGTAGAAGCCCCATTGGGCGCAGGTTTGCACGTAGATGTCACCGCCATATTGTATGTGGCAGAAAGTAGTGAAGGTCTATGTTCCCTGTATATATGTTTTAAGTATTCAGATAGAAAAATATAGATGGAGTTTATATATACTTGTTAAACAATATATAGAGATTAATTGATAGAGATTAGCAGCAAGACTGTCCTTTGATCGATGATTTGACTGATGTGCATATATAGATTTTGAAGTGCTTTAAATAAATGTGTGTGTTTATATATGTCCAGACTATAGATGTATGTATGTCCAGACTATAGATGTATGTATGTACATATATATATATATATATATATATATATATATATATATATATATATATATGAGAGAGAGAGAGAGAGACAGAAGAAACAGAGAAAGAGAGAGAGAAATTTATATATATGTGTATGTGTTATGAATATAAAAATCAATTGGTTAAATCTAAACATTGTGGTCAGCATTGTTTCATAAAACCGCGTGAACCTTTTAAGATCTGATATAGACACAGATTAGCAACAGACTTTTTGGGGGAGTAATAAAGAGATAAAATTACTAATATGAGAAAAAAGTCTTAGGAGAATAAAGTAAATAAAAAGACAAAAGTGGTAATATTGTGAGAAAAACATCATATTATGACAATTAAGGGGATACATTTCCAGAATAGTCACAGTGAAGCATGAAGTCATTATTCCGTCCGCTCCGACCACAAAAAAAAACGTGCTTCAAATTGCTCTGGTGCATAAATACGCACCAGAGCGTCCTGCGCCATAGAGGAAATTTGTCTGGTCAGCGCAGAGACTAAGATGAGAAACCTATCAACGTAAAAAGTGAAGATAAAGGTTATAAATTCAAACGGGCAAGAACTGTGTGGAGGTGAAAAGAGGGAAAGCATCAGCAGCTTGATCATGAGTAAAGATGTAGCGTGAACCCATGTGTGTTTCAAGTATTGCAGCTGAGGGGAAAATGTCAGATCATATAGACTTGAGGAAACTCAGCCTGATTCACCAATGAGGTTATAGATCTACACTGATAAACAAACCCATAGATTAATATGTATCAGTGCAATAATAGGCACAGATTCAAGCAGTGCATTGAGGACAACCTCAGCAGCAACAATCCACGCGACATGTAGAGAGGCAACATCGCGGACTACAAACACAGTGACCAGCAGCCCATCAAATACCCCGTTCTCCCTGACACCTTAAACAGCTTCTTCACACGCTTTGACTGTCCAAGCAGCAGGGAGCCTGAACATCTTCCCCAGCCAGAGGAGCACCATCAGGCTCTCGACCTTCAGCTCCACCAAGTGACCTCTTCCCTGAAAAGGGTCAACACCAGACATGGTGTCAGGTCGGACACTTGAATCATTTAGACCCCTGCTAGCTGATCAGTTAGCAGGGGTCTTTTTGGACCTTCAGCTCTCCACGGTTCCTGCATGTCGGAAATCGTAATAATACACCACAACTAGGTGCCACATTTTTTGAGTCTGTGTTTCATTAAACACACCATTTTCTCCGAGCCCAAACTAGGTACTTCTGACACTAGCCTACTGTTATTATAATTAAAACTGTTATTCAAATTGCAGCATTAGACATGCTACATTGGACATGAGACTGAGTTGGTCTAGGTGTTTGTACATTAGGCACACTATCAACTTACTACAAGTTCACTGTTGGAAGAGCAGCAGTTAGCTGCTGGCTGATGGCAGTCTGTGCCCAGTTTGTCACCAGTTATCGAAGGTGAAAACAAAGTTTTTGTTTGGCCCAAGAATGAATGGCAAGTCGAGGAATACTCTGCAACATTTGTTGGTGGGGGGAGATTCACTTATGGGACTTTTTTCATGGCCCCTGTCTACTCTGCACCACTCTACTCATCCTGCATATACTGCACTCCATTGCATCGCTTTAAGTTTTCGACAGATCCGGTAATGTGGTGGCTATAAGCCCCACCTCCGTTTTGCGCCCTGCTGCTATTAAGCAGTGTGGCATTAACTCTGAAAAAATTCAGTGAGAAACAGTAGAATAATAATCTAGATCAGGCTCTGACATCTTGCTCTCTCTATCTCACACTCTGTGTATGTGTGTGTGTGTGTGTGTGCGTGCGTGAGTGCTTTTACTCGGTCCTCGGTCCGTACGTCTTACACAAATGTGTGTGTGTGTGTGTGTGTTTGTGTGCGTGCGTGCGGTGGTGTGTGAGAGAGAGGGGGAGAGAAATAGGGAGATGTGAAAAGCGGATAGGCAGATTTGTTCAAAACTAGTAAAATTATCTTAAAATGTAGTATTTTTAATTTTTATTAGCTGGATATAGGGTGCTTGTTTGGTTAAATCCATAACAGGTCCATACGTAGCGGCTGCCGAGAGAGAAGCCGTCCTGCAGCAGCTCTCACATTTTCGGCATGACGCCTGGGCTTCATGCATGCTGCCTCTCTCAAGCCTCCTCTCTCTAGCAGAAGGCAGCTCTGCCCTCTGCCGCACACAACTAAACACACCAGACACCCCACTCCAGGGCCCACCAGACCCCCAAGATCCCGGCACCCCCCACATCAGCCACAACGCCCCTCAGGGCAAATCTAACGTACCTCGACCCACACTAGTTGACTGAGCCGATCAAATGGGCCCAGACAGATTGATTTAAATTGGATGCAGATGCTGTCTCAAGACTAATATAATAAAAAAAAAAGATCTCTATACTGATTGTTACTGATAATTTTTGTTTCGCTTTTCCAATTCATGGGGATACTTTTCTTAGTAATACATAGGGCAGTGAAAGCCCTGTAAACTGTTTTTTCCCCCCAAAGTGCTATCATCCAAGTTACCCAAAAAGCAAACTGAGGAGGAAGGTGAAATATTACATCTCAGACACTTTGACAAGTCTTCGCGTATCTGGCCGCAGAACTTATGAACAGGTTTACATAACCATAGTGCATGAATATAATTGTCAGAATAGGGGGTTTTCAGGTGACGTCACGCTCACGTGACTACTCAGCGCGTCCGCCATATTGGGTGTCAGTCGTTTCGCACCGTTGACCTGCATTGTATGACGCCTTAGGCAGTATTGGAAGTGAACAATGGGGAAAACGTGTTTAATGGTTGGTTGCACTGCCCGTGGAGGTGGAGAACAACGCTCTTTCTATCGCCTACCAGCCGTAATAGTGAATCAGTGTGAAAAAACAAAACAGCTCTCTGAACAACGCCATCACCTATGGCTGACACGGATATCCAGGTCCGATTTGGACGGTGTTAAGCTGGAATACGCCAGAGTCTGCGGTGCTCACTTTGTCACAGGTAATTAACTGTTAAGTATTTAAAACATGTAAGAATATATTAATAATAGGGCTTGGGCGTCATGACGTATTACTTTCCGCGGCTGCCATGTTGACTGCCTCCGCCGCCTCTACTGCCTATGACTACCGCGTACTGTACTCCCTCTCTCAGCCGTGTTTTAATTTGATTAATTTCACCTTAACTTCATTTCAACCATGGTAAACCGTTGCTGTATTGTGGGCTGTAACAGCGCAACACATGATCGCCATGGGAAAAACATAGAAAATGGGTTAACTTTCCACCGCTTTCCTACCTGGAGGCGCAACCACGGAGTCGTCGGCTCGCTTGGATCGCGGCTGTAAGACGACCGAACATAACTTTCCACAGTATCCCGATGTCAATGAGAGTGTGTTCTAAACCTTTGAAACACATAGCAGCTAGTTAAAAGTACATTACATGTGTGAGTGGTTGTTAGCACTAACGGTTAGCATTTGCCAGAGCCCGTCTGAGCACAGCTTACCTTTGAACGAGTTACTGTGTTCCCACTGTTTGCTGGCATTATGATCTGCAGCTCCTACCGGCGCCAATACGGTAAATACAACTTAATTTTGCACTGGTCATTGTTCTGCTTAAATAATTAAAGCCGCGAGCGGCGTCGATCGGCCCTGCAGCCAAGCGCCTTCGCGCACCGCCGGCCGCCGGCCGTCAGCCACCGCAGAAGCATTTGCGTCGGATTGTTTACATTTTTACCATCTTATTAAAACTCACCCGTCCATGTATGATGGCGATTTCCTTGATGTACATAACCAGATGTGAACTGGTTGTGAGCCTCTAGACCCTTGTAAGCTCTCATTTCCTCAAGAGTGTGCAGAGGGTTTTCACCGAACACCAGGTAATGCACTATGTCGCCGTGCTCTACATTTGGCCAATCATCTGGATTACGGCTAAACAAGGCACCGTGGAGGGCATAGGGGTCCATATGGTCGATCACGGAACATTTCCTCAGATATACGTCCTTATCTGGTCGCTCTAGCGTGCTGGCGTACTTATCCATTCGCGATACGATAATACGTGTATGACAACTAGAGATAAGGAAGTGTGCCACCCAATATGGCGGACCGGAAGTTGGCCAGTGACGTCAGTGAAAACCCCCTATTATTGCCTTTGAACTGTGAGCAGATACTATATGGTGCAAAACCCATCGTGAATAGTCTTTGACCTCACACCTCCCCCAATATGTGTCCTACATATGTGTGTTGTGAAAATGTCATAAATGAAAGTGTCTAAGTTGTACAACACAATTGGGGCCCAGTGACGTTCCCACTCAAGATCCTACATGTGTGGCAGCCAGATGCAGCAGGCAGAGGGAGATGTCTGGGGATGGGGAGTATCCCCGGTCTGGGAATACTGGAGAGAAAAATTCCCTCCCAGGAAGCCAGCTCGCCCGGTGGCTCCATTACTCAAATCTCCAATACTCACTCGAAGAGGGAGGCACCACCAGCAGCTGCACCAAAATAGGAAGGGTCCGAGGCTAGAGACAAGCAGTTAGGCCTAAGAATCAGCTGCAAACTGGAACTAACACCCCAACTCCCGCCGGACCACACCGATCCCCGAACCCTTTAGGAGAGCCCAGGCAGCTAGGAACTGCCACCCACCGCCCAAAAAACAACTCCATTCAGCCAGTCCATCCAAACCGTACAGACCCTTTACTCTTTAGATAGGTCCTCCTCAGATCTTACCTTGTTCCAGCCCGGTCCTGTTAAGTCTCTCCTCAGTCATCATTACCTAGTCTTCTGGAAGTTCCAAATCCCTTGAGCCTTCACAACACTCCAGTTATCCGTTGCTCCTCCATATCCAATGCCGTCCTCAAGTTACAATCTTGCCTGTCAACCCTCCGCCGTGGATCAACCACCATATTTGTAACCACACCTCTGCTCTTCAGTAGTAACTGCAACCACAGTCACTCCCTCCAGTCCATCATCCATCCCTCTTCCAGTAAGTCAGCCTCTTCCGCACCATCTAACCAGCTGGTCAGCTGTTGGTGCTCTCCTCTCCTCTCTCACTTCCACAGTCCACAACCAGAGACTTCCCAGCTGCCCAGCTCCACATCGATCTCCATTACCCCTTCTTTACGGTGTCTCTGAGGTGCAAAGCACTACAACATTAACAAAAGCACTACAACATTAACAAAAACATTACAACATTAACAAAAGCACTACAACATTAACAAAAACATTACAACATTAACAAAAGCACTACAACATTAACAAAAGCACTACAACATTAACAAAAGCACTACAACATTAACGAAAGCACTACAACATTAACAAAAACATTACAACATTAACAAAAACATTACAACATTGACGAAAGCACTACAACATTAACGAAAGCACTACAACATTAACAAAAACATTACAACATTAACGGAAGCACTACAACATTAACAAAAACATTACAACATTAACAGAAGCGCTACAACATTAACAAAACGGAAGAGGTATGTCCCAGTGGGAGACCTAAGAAATCACTGATTGGACTACAGCTCGTTTTTGCTTTTGAACCGGAAGTTATTCTGGCTTTAATGTGTTTTTTTAAAAACATGAATGTTCTCGGTGATCCAAACCGTACTACTACTGTTCGAGATTACATTGACAGTGTGACACATGCATTTCACCAACTTCACACACTCACATGGCATTTCTCACGCATAAAAATAACAAAGCCCATCTGGGCTGCGGATGATCCGTTCTCAGCTCTGTCCATCCAGAGCTCAGTCTAAACCGGCCTTCTGCGGAGCTGGTTCACCTTCTTTTACATCTTATTTCTGCTGCAGTTCATTTTAACAGAGCAACAAGAAGAGTGATCAGAGTCATGATGTTCCTAGTGGTGAAAGTGCGAGGCAGGAGGCAAGGGGGAGAACGGCTCCCAGATGAAGCCTTCATTCAGAACCAGTCATGGTTGCACGCTGGATCAGAAAACAGATCTGCTAATCAGATGCAGTCTAAAACGCAACTTAGTCGGTTTATAAGTTTCGTTTTTAATAATTCTGCATTTTTTTTAACTATGTGTTTCTGTGCCTCAACACTCTAACTGGTCTGCTCCTCTCCCCTCCCTTCTTTCGGACCCAGGGGCTTTTATCAGCGGCCAGCCTTATGACTACGTTTAATGTCTTTCCACTCCTACCAAAATGTCCAATTTAAAATCAATAGTAGAGTCAGTCGCTCTGTTAAATGCTCTTTTCTTTTTAACGACACAGAACCAGTGGGTCTTTGGTGGGCGCGCTGCCTTGGCTTCAATTGAGGTGTGCAAAATTACGTTACATGTAATTTAGGTGCACACTTTTAAGTGTCATTTAACATCAGGGGCTTCAGCTCAGACCCATTATTCCTTCAATCCCCTCTAAAGGAGCCCTTTACAGTCTTTATGCATTTTCTCCACTGTTTATCCCTCGCGCGCAGCGCACAAGGGTAAAATCGAGCAGCTGGATCATGCGTAAAGACGCAACGTGAACTCCTTTATGCTTTAAGGGTTGCAGCTGAGGGCAAAATGTTGGACATTGTAGGCTTGATCAAACTCCGCCTCATTCACAAATGACACCAACATGGATAGAATAAAATTATCACGTCTACCTCTAATATCTCCCCTCCACCGAGCAGCAGCGGAGGCTGCAGCGGGGTGTAGGCGTCATGCGTGTCAGTGTTGGTAGAGGTTCAGAGTCACAGCACCATGAGCGGAGGAGATGAGGGAATTGGTTTTTCCAGTCGATAGAAAATACAATCAATAGAAACATGATTTGGGAGAAAGGGGTTCAGGTACACATGGAGATGAAATTGGCTACAAATAACTGAAAGAAAGCCAGTGGATTTTTGTAAAATTTGTGAGGACTATCTACTTTTAACCATAAGTCTCCTAAAGTCTACTTGGTGGGTTAGAAAATGAGATTCCCATATATATGCAATGTCTTTGATAGATAGGTGGAAGAGTTTATGTTTCTTAAACTTGAAAACAATTTTGGTATAGTTTCAATATCAATCACCAGACCTCACCAGTAGTCTGCAGAAAACCACTGCTCTGTCTAATGAGAGGTTTAAAGTGTTCAAATCCCCAAAAAAAGTTCAGTTTCTAATGTTTTAAGACATCTGAAACTGAAAATAGTGAGAAATTAATCTGAGGCAAACAAAGCTTTAACACTTTGAAGAAAAAAAGTAAAAGGCATGACAATTATTAGATGAAACAACCTTATCAAAAATTCCACTTTTCTTTTAAATATTTGTTCACTGGTTTGTGCTTTTAGATAAACGCCATCAAATACATTTGTGTACTTACCGACACACAACTTAGTGACCAAGACAGCATAGGAGTGGATAAACTTTGGGCTCATCAAAGAACAACATCTGTTCTAACCCATAGCTCTATTAATGTGCCCTCTGTCCCACCGGTGTCAGTTTTAATTAATGGAGCACAGAAATAGAGATGGCTTACCTGCCAACATCTGCAAACATTATTAGCATTCAGAGCTTTGCTATTATATCCCCCATCTGATTGTTATTACATGATTTAGGGCAATGTGTAATGCATTTGTCATCATGTTTGCCAAAGATTTATTGCAATATTAGCCCAGGCAAGTTATTGTGGTTGGATTTAGACAATGTGTGAGCGAGCACTGTGAAGAACAAACATGCCTATATTAGTGTCTCAGTCAATTAGCAGGACTCTCACAAACAATGGGATGCTATGGTGTTTTCAAAAAACCACTAGCAGGCCACAGACAACAGAAACAGCATGGAATGAAAGCTAATCAAAGATTTATTTGACTAGGTAATTTACATCTGATTATTCCTGTGATGCCCTGAGTTAAGAGGATGATTTCTAAAGTTTCACCTGTTATTTTTTCAGCACCCCTCCCTTGTTATGCAGCCTGAGCGAATGATGCCATCTGCTCATCATCATTTAAATGTTTTCGCCACAGCCAATTATGTTCATTTAGAATTCTCGACAGATCGGAGGGCGTGCATGGCATGCCAGCCACTGTTTTGTGTCTTGCACAGAGTCCAGAAGTTATGAGAATACATAGATGCAAATATGCCATTTATCCAAAAGTGATGTGAATGGTCTACTCACATTTGTAATAATGCGAAGTCTCAGAGTTGCGTTGTGCATTTACAAATTTGGAAGAGACAGAGACGCACACACACCAAATCTTTTGGAAAATAGAACCAATATAATAAACTCTTTGGCAAAAATATATACATTTTGGGTAAATATCTCTTTTTCCCTGTCAATTACATGCAGAGAGAAACAAGCAACACAAATGGAAATGGGTAATATGGATAGATTTCATTAATATAAAGATTATCCTACAACTTCTGGAATAAGTATATTTTAAGCAATAAAAAGAACAAGTCTTGTTCTCAAAGTTTGCTCCATTAAGATTTTTTATGGGATTGGTGTGCACCTCTGGAGAATGTATGTATTTATCTTTATGCTGCCACTTTGCTTGAGTGTGCCTGTTGAGTTTTTCTTTATCTGTCTCTCTATTCGTTTCATGCAAAAATATTTCTCAGGAAGGCTACCTACAGAACAAACAGACTCTTTCATGGTTCTGTATCACTGACTCTTTTCATAAACTACGTATAAAAGTGAATCTTCCTTGTTTTGTTACTCACATTCCAACTAGACATGCCTCAAAGCTACGTTATCTGAATGCAACCCAAATCATTAAATATTTTTAAATTGCCTTTGTAAACATTTTTGTATATTCCCTTTGAAGGACGTTTAGCACATGGTTTTGGGGTAAAAGCCTGTAAAATGATCTGATTTCATAACTTGGCTGATTAGAATGCACTATTTAGTTTATTATGGGCTGATATTGGCAAGTCTACCCTCTAATGTTTAATGTGACATGAAAAAAACATGTTAGAAAACAAATCTGTTAGAACTGCCAACTGTTTTAAGCATGCACAAAACTTTTATGTTAAGATTTGATGTTCAGTTATTGTGGTGGAAGAATACCTGGGTCCTGGGTTTTTAGCTCTTAGTGAGGTCAGCAGAATCTCTGGCAAAGTTCTTCTGCTCTAAAGCCAAGCTAATGAGAATGTAATTTCCCTCTACCAAAAACTACAGAAGTATGAATATACACACAGTTAAAATCATTCAAGACCTGAGTTAGATCTATATTTTAGAAACATTTTATGTAAATCCTATATGACAAAGTTGTAGGGTACAGTAAGCAAGATCTCTCCTAAACCTGCTCAAGGTGACAACAGAATTAGTCTCTAACTCACAGGACATATGTTCAAGAATGTTAAGCTTTAAAGTGTAGCTGTAATGTTCTGTTCTGGTATCTTTATTAGTTTTGCTTTCAACTGTTTTACTCAGTCTTAGGTTTTACTCTCTGGTTCCTGTCAGCTCCCTTAATCACTTCCACCTGGTTTTGGTTAATTAGTCCCTCCCTGATTACTTGTCCGCCTGCCTATTTAAACCTCCCTCAGTTTTCTGTTTGTTGCCGGGACTTCATTCATGTTCCTCTTTCCTGTCCTCCAGCCCTTTGGTAAGAGCTCTCCAGCATTCTGTGTTTAGCCTGACTATCTGATCTCATTTAGTTATCTGTTTTTTGAGTCTGCCTGTTCCCTGTCAACGTTTTTGCTTGAATAATTGCTCTTCACTCAGCTCTGGACTATTTTCCTGTTAACCTGTCTGATCCACCTTCATCATCCACTTAATAAATTATGTTGATTGTTATTTTTTGTGTCTGGTTGAATGCCGGTTTCATCATCTCCTAAATCATTACAGTAGCTGTCTAGAGACTTGTTACACATGTCAATGATGGCTGATGGTATGGTCTTGTCAGAGAAAACTCATGGTGGAAAAACCTGGGTTCCCTTAATTTCTCATGTAGCTAAATCCACTATATGTTCTTCCTTTACAAAACCACTTCATGTACACTGAAATGCCGGAGTTATACAATACCACAAAACACACACTGATTATTTCGTGGGCCAGAATCTGTAGGACGTCTCCTTAAGAAGTTTCGTATGAACTATCAGGGGGCAACTTTCTTCCACCGGGATAAGTTGCTACACATAGCAGTGATCTCAAAACACCAATGTTCCCACGTTTTCACTTGCACATTAATAAGTTATAGGCGATAAAACATCTTAACTGTGCTGCTCTGTTCCAAGAGGTCACGTGATTTGATTTTTGCTGCTCAGCCAATCAGATCGCTGTATTGTCAGCTGAGCGCGTTCAACCGTTCATCATGGCTGCGGCTGTAAAGAGTTGTAAACATTTGTTTCCAGACGAAGAAAGCCAAATAATAGCATTTTCTGGCGCCAGTTGGCAAAGATCTTTATGGCAAGGAAAAAATAAATAGCCCAGTCCATCCATCATTAATTTTCTAACACGCTTATCCCTGCTGGGTTCATGAGGGGTACCGGTGCCGATCTCCAGCTGTCAATGGGCGAGAGGCGGTGTATAACATGGACAGGTCGGCAGTCCATCGCAGGGCAGAAATAGCCCAGACTTTTGCCCAATTTACTGTGATATCACTGAGACTCCAGGAGCAGTCCACACTTTGTGAATCTCCCCCACATCTTTGAATGGGTTTTGTTTCATCCCTATTGCTTGTACAGTTTTTTCTACCACATCTTGTCACTTCCTTTCTATTAATATGATTGGACATAGAGCTCTGTGAACCGCCAGCCTCTTTAGCAATGACCTTGCCCTCCTTGTGTAAGGTGTCAATGGTCGTCTTTTGGACAACTGTCAAGTCACCAGTCTTCCCACAGAACTAGACTGAGAGACTCCTTAAAGGCCTTTATAGGTGATTTGAGTTAATCAGCTGATTGGAGTGTGGCACCAGGTGTCTTCAATATTGGATCTTTTCACAATAGACTAATTTTCAAAGACACTGAAATTAAGGGTTTCATTAGCTGTCAGTTGTAATCATCTAAATTAAAAGAAATAAACATGTGACATATATCGGTCTGTGTGTACTCAATGAATATAATACACGTTTGACTTGTTGAATGGAATATTATTAAAATGATTTAATCTGCACCTGTACTTATCTTCATCCACACAGGTACCCTTGACTGGCAACAAAGTCTATAGTAACAAACCTTGCAAATCCAGCTTGATTCAATTAGGGTAGGTATTAAGCAAACTCATTCATATCAAGGTTATAGGAAGGTAGTCCTAAACATCCAGCAAGGCAGCTGCTGACAAACCATTGTCCTGGATCAGTGAGCGTTCAAAAACACAGAGCCATGACTTCACTGGCATCCCACTGGTTGACACGTGTCCTTTCGCAGTTGGATCCCTGAGAGTTAATTTAGCTCAAAATGATCTGATTTGATGTGGTAGTGTTCCTATCTGGTTGCAGAGTATTACACAGTGTGACATGGAAATGATAATTTCCTTGCAACTGACTAACAATACCTTCCTACTGTATTTGTCTTGGTTAAACCTATAGTTGGTTATCCTGTTCAGAAACACGTTTTAATATACTGGGTAAAATGGTCCCAACATTCTGAAAGAAGTCAATACATTAAGTATTCAGAAAAAAGAGGTTAAAAAAGCTGTAAGCCTTTAAAAGCTCTGACCAATCCCTGCCGTTATCACTGAGGGGCGGGGATTGGTTAGAGTTTTGGTCCTGCCCTCAACCCCTTCTGTCCCTCAAAGTCCTGGAATATCACCTTATCTTTTGGTTGTCCCACATGCCAATAATTCTGACAAGCTCACATAATGCCAGTGTGCTTGCAAGTTTCTTGTTACTTTCTGCTTATCCAAATAGCTTCGTTGTTAGCCATTCATTTTAGCTCTGCTGCTCTCACTGTATTCTTTGAACATGCCTGAGAATTGCAAGAAGCAAACTGCATACAAGTTTATGGGAAGAAGGGAAAGGCCTCAGTTGAAAAAAATATACCAGAGTGGATTTGGGAGATTGTTTTCACGTGATCCCCCTGAGGAGCAGAAGAGCAGGTAAGATAGTCTTGCACGTGCGCTGTTATTCAAAAAAGGACTTTCAGGGAAAAAGATTGCTCACCCTAGCTTTAATTCAGATCTTAAAAGGCAGGAGATGTGACTTGCATTACAATGGCGTCCAGTCCTCGGACTAGGTAGAGCTGTAAAAGGCAAAAGAACAAATAAATAAATTAGTTAGCAGCACATGAGACACTAAATTTATTGCCTGTCAAGCTAATTAAATGGCTAAAGATATATAGAAGCTAGAGTGTGAGATGAGATGGGGACGAGTGAAGCAGATTGCAGGGTCTGATATTTTTCACCCCTCTTCTTCATCTGTTTTCTGTGTGTGTGCTCACAGGCTCACACAAGCGTCAAAAGGGACTCAGCTTGTAATGTATGATTGTATTGTTGAAGAAGTGGAGTTATGCATGATGATGCATGTCTGTCTGTTAAAGAGGTCTTGGCTAGATAGGGCGAATATCCAGGCATTCAATATTTATCAATATTCAAAGAGGTTCCAGAAGCCTTTTACAAACCTGGAGGAATAAATAAATAAATAAAATAAATTAATAAATAAATTTGATTATAAATTGACACAATGCCGCATGGACTCAAAAAGGATTGGCAGCTGTTTTGCTGGTAATTTGCCATTAGACCCTTGCTTCCTCTTAGATTTGCAGGCAGTGTTCCTCTCCGATTTTCAGAGGAAGTGTGTTTTGTGTCATTTGCTGCTTTATTAGACTCTAAAATATACACAGATTTGGATGGATGGATGGATGGATGGATATATGGATAGATAGATAGATAGATATCACAGGTAAGTTTTACCCATTTACTGTCCAATAATGTGTTTTAGCATTACTTGTCTTTTTTCCCTGTTTTCGTAGATGCTCCTGATCTCTCTAATAGCTATAACAAGTGCTTTAAAACTCTCACATCTACTGTTCCTGACATTAGTAGTGATTAATTATTATGATTAAAAATATAGGTGGTATTCCATCATGTGTGAGAGAGGAGTGACTGTAATTAAGGGTTTGACTATTTGCTTAAAACAAAGAAAAACATTTGAGTCAACATTTTAAACTTTTTAGCATCTTATATGAGTGATTACCACAATTTCAGTTAGCAGTTAGCATTAGTTATTTTAAGCGACAAGCTCTGCTTGTACTCACTAGTGAATGTAGATTATCTTAATTTAGATTTCCAAAAGGCTGCCAACATTTTCAACATGTCTTTCCATATTAGGCATAATTTCAAAGCTCAAAGGAATGACACTGTACAACTTTAAAGTAATCTATTAATTCACCCTGCTATCTGGTGAAAATTGTTACAGTTGGATTGGTTCCATTGCCAAATTGACAAAACAATCCCATTATGGGTTTTCATTAATTGGCATCATGCGGTAGATGGCTCCTTTTTGTCCCTTGAAAACTTGCATAAGTATGAGATGGTCAAGGAGTGAAATGACAACACCTACTGACAATCTCTGATGGAGCAGCCCGAGTGAACAGCCAACATTCGTCCAAAAAACAGTAGTGTTTCTCCCACAAATTTTGCCTTCTCTGGTTTTATTTTTCAATACCTCACTGATACTTAAAACAGATTAAGTTGAGTCTTCCTCCAGTTGAAAGATTATTGTGGTGCAACCTGGAATGCTGCATTCACTGATTGGGGAAAAAAAATAAAATAAAAATTTTTGATTGCAAATTCTGGTCACCAGATAACTTTCTCTTTGTATCTCTAATATTTTCAAAACTGACCTTTTCAGAAACTCTGCATTTATTTTCCCTTTTATTTTTATTGCCTCAAATCAATACAAATTCAACCCAAACAGCTACAATTCCTATCCAGTTATATTAAATACTTTTTCTAAACTACTGCGCTATAACTATTCCGAAGACCCCAAATCACTTTACACTACAATCTGTCATTCACCCATTCACACACACATTCACACCTCGACAGTGATGAACTATGTTAGTAGCCACAGCTGCACTGGGGAAGGCTGAGAGAGGCGAGGCTGCCATACATGGGCGCCCCGGGCCCTCTGACCACCACCAGCAGGCAATTTGAGTGAACAACTCAGAGGAGACGATCAGAACAGGGAATCGAACTGGCAACCCGACAATTGAGTACTGCACGACTGTTGCCCCCAGTGGCGACAGTTATCGCCCCCTGTTCGAACAATTTCTTGGTCTTGTTTGTTAGTAAACAAGAAATAATTCAAATGTAAAGGCTTTGCTTAGCTGCACTGAGACTTCCGACACATATTTTATGCATACAGATGTCATGAATGCTGCTCTGCAGTTGTTGTTGTACCATACTGATAGATTCATTTGTGAAAGCTCACAGATCTGCTCAATATCACTGTCTGCACTCCTGATGAATGAATAGCTGGGGGCAACTCAGACATAGCTTGTCAATGTGGCTTTAGCATGGAAATGTTTTATAAAAGACTTTTATAAGAAAATCCTTCTAGGGCCTTTGTTACATTTTTTGTACTCATTTTAATACTTATAATCCCATCCATCCTTCTAGCCTGTATACCTTATTGCTGCAGGACTGCAGCTTATGCCTATCTCCAGCAATTAAGAGTCAGAGACAGAGCACACCCTGGAAGGGTCACCAGTCCATCACATGGCAACACAGAGACACACAGGACAAACAACCATGCAAACAACCTTACTACCCTTAGAAGGGCTGCTTAAGCATGCCCATAGATAACCCAAATATGCAAAGGGAGAACATGCAAACTCCAGAACCTACTTGCTACAATACAGTATTCTGAAGAACTGCCCAGACATGCCCAAAATACAAAGGGAGCTAGCATGAAAAAAGCTAGCATGAAAAAAAAATCACTAACGTGTCCCTTCACTTCTCACCTGGTGATGAACACCCAACAATGGCTCTTCTTCCTCTGGAAACTGAAATGGATTGGACTTTCCACTAAGCTGTGAAAAAAAAACATTTGCAGAGCTACAATGAAAAGCATCTCAAGTCTCAGCATTACAGTGTGATGTGAGAGCTGCACGGTGCAGGAGAGGAAGGATTTATCATGGGTGAAGAGTACAGCACAGCGGATTGTGGAAAGCGGTCTACAAAATCTGGACAAGGTCTATACTGCACAAGTCCAGAAAAGGACCAGACGCATTGCCACAGATCCCCCCCCCTCCCCCCCCCCCACACTCCCCCAACGGTCAATGCACTGTTAGACCCATTTCATCAGGTAAACGCTTCAGAAACATTAAATAAAAAAGTAACAGAGTAACAGACTCAAAAACAGTGTCTTTCCAAAAGCTGTAAGGACTATCACACCCTGCTGAGAAGTTTGTGGTATGTTACATGTTAAGCACTCACTAATGGTAATACCTACACACTCTAATTTCAGAGGGGAATGTCTGATTGCACAGTGCTGTAAATGAAGGCTTACAAGTGTCATGGGTAATTTGGTCTGTTTTTTTTCCTGTCATTTTTCAGTTCCTCCTCTCACTCAGCTCACCCTTCACTCCCTCAGCAATCTGTCACACATGTTGGACACTAATTAGTCAGAACTCACTCCACCTGCCAGCCTCCCTACAAAAGCCTCCCTCAGTCTTCTCGTCCCTGCTGGTTTGTCATCAGTCTACACTCACTCCACGTCTGTCAGCCTAGTTTACTTCCTGTTTTGCAGCTGGATTCCTGCCACCTCTGTGCCTCAAGTAAGGCCTCTGCTAGCTGCTGGACTTTCTGCCACCTCTGTGCTTCAAGTAAGGCCTCTGCTAGCTACTGGACTTTCTGCCATCTTTGTGCTTCAAGTGGGCCTCTGCTAGCTGCTGGATTTTCTGCTTCCTCTGTGCTTCAAGTGAGGCCTCTGCTAACTGTTGGATTTCCTGCCACCCCTGTGCTCCAAGTTTGCTCTCTGCTCTGTTGCTGGACCGCCTGCTATCCCTGTACTCCAGCAGCCCTGCTCTCCCTAGAACTGTCTCGCTCGGCATCCCTGGTCTGTCAACAGCCCTGCAACTCCAAGAACTCTCTCCGATCCTTCAGCTCCTGCTCCCACCTCCACCTCCTGTTCCAGTCCAGTACAGCCTCTCTGGTTTCCTCATCCACTACTCATCTTTCTTTCAATAAACTCTCAGTATAAGCTCCATGTGTGTGGTGTGCATTCTGGGTTCATCAAGAATATTTCATGACGACAAGTATTGCAAAGTTTTTACTATGGGCATGAGTGCATCATCGAGGGATCATTGAGTGATTAATTCATGCAACAAACACCCAACAATTGTTTGCAAAGGGACAGATATCATACTTTTTGGACTTGGATATTAATCCTATCAGACCCCAAAGAACATTTGCATGCATTAAGCTTCTCAGGAAACGTGTTGGTCTGTGCAATCAACTAATTTACTTTATTTAAAAAAACGGAAATATGTCTTGTCTGTGTGTCATTTGATCTGTGTGTCTATCCTGAGCCTGTGTCTTTGTAAAAAAAAAAAAAACATCATAAAACATGACAATAAACAGATTCTTGATTCTTTGCCTCCTCTGATGGAAAAAAGAAGAAAGAAGAAAGAGAGGAAAAATGCCACAAGGCTCAGCTGGTGAATAGGCAATCCCACTTTCATTATGCTACTCTCCTCTCTCCTACGATGAAGAGACTGTCCTATCATTGTGCGCCTATTAGTGACTAATTTAAAAAGAGGTATTACACTATTTACCAGCCTTATCGGGACGAGAAGGCTTTGTCTCACACAATTTTTTTTTCTTTGATATCTCTTTCAGTTTTTATTTAGGGCGCAGACCTTAAGCTAACCTTTTTGACAATTTGCTGTTCCACTTTTAAGCCCAGTACCAGATGACTTTTGTTCAGACGAGTGCATGTTCTCATTCTCTCCTGCTCACTGTCTCTCTTTCTCTCTCTTCACCCAGACAAACTTATGCAGGAAATCCAGCTTCATGCCATGTATGATTTAAAGAGGCTGTGTATATTATGAATATAGTGTATGCATGGTGTTTACATTAAGCTCTTCCCAACATTGACATTTGTCAGCTGTGAAGAATAACAACACTGGAGCTTTCTTTCCACGTTCTCATCTGCCTCTTTCATCTTGGCAGGCATCTCTGAAGAGGTTGGGTGGGAGACGAAAAAAAAGGAACGCACAAGAGATGAAATGTTGACAGTGAACAGCTTTGATTTACTTTGTGGACAACTGAACCTACATTTTGAAAGACAGAAAACTAGATATGACCCCAGTCCCTAACACCAACACCCGTGGACCTTTAAAATGTATAAAAATGGCAAAATGAGGATACAAGTCCTGAAACTACAATATATAACACAATAGTTTTAAATGGTTTTAAAGTGTGAATGTTTTGACAGCTACTTATAAACAGTCACATAAAGTTAAACTGACGAGATCATTTTGTAGTTGCAGATTTTGGATTGCCACATTTCCACTACAGTAATGAATTATATATTGACATAATTTAACATTAGATCAATGTGACACAATCGTGATAGGAAATAGGACATTTTTGACCAATCTGTATAATATGATTAATTTTGACTTTGTAAAGTGCCTCGAGATGACATGTTTCATGAATTGGCGCCATATAAATAAAATTTAATTGAATTTAATTGAATTGAATGTCTGAGAGTCTCTTTCAGTGAAATGAAGAAAAAACCGAACTACTCATCTTTGCATCGGAAAAAAATAACTATGGAGATAAAACAAATCCTTGGGTCTCTTGCCACTTTGTCTACGTCTTCTATTAGAAACCTTGGGATAATGCTTGAAAATCATGTTAACTCTCTGGTTCATTGCTGTTTCAAACATCTGTGAACCATGGCCAAACTTAGCCCTATTGTCTCTCATCCTGAGATGGAAATTTTAATTCATGCTATTTTTTTTTCACATCTGGCTTATTGCAATGCACATTATGTGTCTTACCAAAACCCTTTCATTAGCCATTCCTGAAAGTTAGTCTATTTACAGACCATGATGATTAGCAAATCTATAATCAAAAAACGTGCAACTTGGAGACAGTTAAAACATTCTTTCCGTTGATCTCCACTGATTAGTTGTGTAAAAATAACAATAGACTAGTGGATATCTTGCAATGTTGTTTCAGCTCTATCTTTTTTTTCTAAGATTTCACAGCAAAGTTTGTATTCGACTCTTGTCACTGTTTTTATTACAAAACATTTTCTTAGTTGTCTTTATTAATAAAAGAAAGGCTCCATTGCATTTAGAAATGAATACTGTGTACTGTGTGAATGTAAATGTTTGGTATAAGTAATGCCTCCAACTCACTTTGAATCGACTTGTTACTAAAAAGTGCTATATAAATAAACTTCCTTTGCCTTGGCTCCAACTAGAGAGAAGGGAGTGAAAGTCACAGTATACCCACCTCCAAAAAACTAGACTACCCATTAGTTCCTGATTCATTCCTGTTTGATTACCTAATAAATAACCAGCAGTTCTCTAATAAGGCTGGGCTGTGTGTTCCCCAGTAAGTAATGGTTGACTACCTATTACTTTCTGATTAGTTCCTATAACATTCTCTAGTAGTTAATGAAATTTTGTGTACCTTATTGTAAAGTGTTACCAACTACAGCACTGTGTCAGACCTCCTTCTCTGATTTGAGTTCCAACTTCCAAACTAAATCTTATCCAAAAACATTTTTACATCAATAATTCACTCAAACAGATTTCAGTGATTCCATGTTTTTTCTATTTCATAGCACTTATAAGCAAATAGTTTATAAGAACTTCCAGTCTGTCTGTATTACATTTGATATAAATCCACTGGCTTTACTTAAGTTACAGCCTAAAAGCCAAATAAAATATACAATATAAGCATATATAGAACGTTAAGAAATCTTAATAGACAAGCATTATTAATTTTTGTACTTTCCTGGAAGTTTAGGTGGCTTCTTGTCTGAATGTTCCCAATTGTCTTTTTTATTTCTTAGTAACAAATGCAATGTTTCTTTTCCACTTAGTTTGCAATACAGTTTAATTTACAATTCCTCTGTTTATGTTTCTTAGCCTTTTGCATTGTTCCTCCTTGTTTGTAACTGCATAGGCAGGTGTTTCTAACATCTTTTGAAAGTTAAGAAGGTCTTCAGGGGCCAGTGAATTATCCCAACACACTTTGCAATGGTATATAATGGCTTGGCTGCACCTGTGCTGTTAGTCAGTGATAAGTGACTCAAGAGCATTAGCTGTAATAATGAGCTCTTTTCTTGGCCCCCTCTCTCTCTCTTTAACTTTGCCTCTTTGCCAAAAGCCTCGGTGTTGTTTACATTCACCTACAGACTGATTCTTGCTAAGAGGTTGGTTAAAATAATCTGAAATCATCAAAACCAGTTTTGTATTGCAAGTACTTGGCATGTGATGTGTTTGCAAATGTACAATAAAGCGAATTGAAGCTCGTTAAGGTATATTGTGTGTTTAAATGCAATTGGGGAATGAGTTTCAGATTAAATCACCTTATATTAAAACTCTTCTAAATTGTCTGCCAAGAGTAGTGCTGATAAGGAATTGGATCAGGTTTATAGCTTCTATACTGCTCTTTCTCCGTTAAGCCAACATGAGAGTCTATTAGTAACTCCATTATAGAGTGCCTCTTTTGTAAATCCAAACTTTTAAGCGGGAGATGAAAGATTAGCTTGAGGACTGCATAATACACCCCACTGCCCATTGTGCGTAAGTGTGCGGATGCATATGATAAAATGCATTAAGCTAAAAATTCAAATCAGGTCTTCAAGGCTATTCATATATAGAAACAAAATGTTTAAACATTGTGCTTCTATGAAGGGAAATCTAAAGTTCATACTCAGGACAATACATTATATTTTGCATTTCAAATAAAAAAAAACGTATTGAAAAAGTAAGGACTTATTGTATTAATGACATTGTGAAAGCAAGTGGTGCAAGGTGAGAAAAAGTCAGTTTGATTTAATTATGAGGAAGATAAACATGAAGAGTATAATTCTTACTATACTCTTTACCCAACGAAGAAAGAACAAACTGAAGGTCAAGCTTCATTTAGACTGCTAATCTTTAGTACTTTGATGGTTGCAATAAACAACCTTGTATAAGGGGGACAGTTGGACTTGGAGGCCCTATCTCTGTTAAATGATGGCGGTCTCCCTTCCCAAATGGCTTCCTTTACTCCTTTCAAATGAACGCACACCTTCATTTCTAAGAGATGACCGCAGGCCTGCAACCAAATGTAAAAAAACACCAAATCTTGGCCTTATGACATTGCTTTTTTTTGCCACAGCTATGAACAGACATATCAGACTGTATTCTGATAGTCATGAGGAATATGAGATCTTAGGGCTTTCCTAGGACTGCTCTCACAGCAAGACATCTCCTGTCTTTTACAAAAACTTTCCTCCTGATTCAAATTGCCCTCTTTCCAGTGGACTCACCCAGAAGGTTCACACTGGGGAGCTGCAATGTCTATTTCATTGTCCAAAACAGACATCTTCTCAACAAAGACCAAACTAAGTACAGCCTGCTTTCTGTGAAATCAGACATTTAAGTTGTAGCCACAAAAATGTCTGCTTGTGATCTGTCTCTCAGCTTTTGTAGGAAAAGCTGACCTGAGACTGATGGAGTGCTTCTTACACCTGAAGGTAGCTGTGAACTGCCCTCTGCAAGCTGTGAAAAGAACCCCCACAAGTGATTAGTGAGCACTGCCTTCAAAGGCCCATTACAAGGACAACCCTGATTTTCATGCCTGCATCTAATAACTTGAACAGAAGATCCAGCACCTTCAAGCATCCAGAAATTGTACCTCAGGATGGACCAGACTTTTTGAGGTCCACAATTCAAAACTGTATTCTTTTAATTGTTCCATGATGTCACACAAGGAAGCAGTGTGTTTGAGTATTACCTTATAATAAGTGAGTTGTTGATTTTGGGTTGCTTGGTGCATTATGGGTAAGTTTATTTTTTTTGGCTAACATACATAATTCAGAGATCTCGGAAAGGAACAGTGATTATATTCGAGACACCAATTCTCAAATGACATCAGTATTACTCAAATAACTTTTCTAGATATTTTAGAACAACACTGAATAATACAAGGTAGCTATATAAACTGTTATTTTAGCTGGTTGAGAATAAGGTTATCCCAAACATCTAAACAAGATGTACTGTACACCCCGCCAGTTCCAATCTGCTAAAGGTCTTAAGCACCTGGGTAAATATACAATAATAACATCCATATTTGCTTATTCTTGATTTGAGACTTCTGGTGTGGGGCTATATTTTTATACAGACAATAAGCAAGCAACAAAAATAATCTCACTTTTACACTTTCGCTTTATTCATAGATCATTGCAGTCTGTGTAACCGCTCCGAGGAGCTCAAAGTAAAATTATCTGAATAGGAGAGCTTACTAAAAGTTACAATATTAGAAGATAGAAATAACATAACATTTTAGTAACCCTGATATTACTGGTACCTGACCCAGGCATTCTGAAAGCGAATTTACTTGAAAAATAAATAAATATAACATACTTTGGCTCCAGCTGTCTATTTTATACTTTTCTGGTCAAATAAAAAAAGGCATGCTAAACTGTTGTATGAGATGGGGAAAAAAAGTCTGGTTTCTGAGTAAGAGACTGCCATGGTTCTCCTATCAACTCCTAGTATAGTATACACATACAATATGTGTACAAGATTAGATCAGGGCTTAAGCATAACCATGAAATAAGTCCTTATCAATGGAAGTCAAATAACATGATTCACCATGGCAATGGAATTAAGAAGCCTCAAAGTCCACATCTCCCACTAGTGGAATTAGAAATATTTAATGAAGGCATATGGAGAATGTTAAACCATAATTAACAAAAAAAAAAAGCAATGCTGTTGCTGCTAAACAAGCAAGTTAGCGACAGAGAATTGCTGAAAAAAATTTATGTATGAGTGTTATTTGACAGAATATTAAAGCTGGGGTGGAGTGGTGTGAGCATTGATTACATATCTAGGTACAACCCGACGCCACATGGATTTGGCAGAAAATCAAGATGAAGTAAAAAATACAATTTAATGAGGTAGGTTAACTTATAAGTCTGTATGATTTGATTGAACTTGACTTTATAAAGTGCCTTGAGATGACATGTGTTGTGAATTGTGAATATCTAAACAAAATTGATGTGAGTTACAATTAAATTTTTTTATTGAAGGGGATAAGTCGTGGCAGGTGAGGCAGGTAAGCAGAACCAGACTTGATAGATGAGTAATGGCTGATAGTGCAGGCAGGGATGAACAGGGGACCAGAAGATGCAGGAAGTAACAGAATTAGAGTGACGAATTCAGGAGCTGATATGGTACAGAAGGTGCAGACCGATGTGGACAGAGCAACCACCAGAACGGGCAGAGGCAGTGGCTGGAACTCACGGGGAAACAGGCAGACTGGTGCAGCATGCAGACACAGGAAACTTTCATCAGAGAGGGGAAGTGTTACGGTCATTGACCTCTAGCGGCTCTCTTCCTAAAGCCGGGCGTACACTGTACGAGTTTTTCCCCTTTTCAGGCCGATTCTTCAGTCGTGCGAGCATTTTTTGAATCGGGCCGAATTTCAGCTTGATCGTAGAGGGGGGGAGGAGGGGGGACTGGCTTCTCACGACTACCTCCCGATCAGGAATCGGACGATCGGTGAAAATCAAACATGTTTGAAATTCAGTCGGCTGTCGTGAGGTTTTCGTGAGCGCATCCTGCTGTTCAAGCAGAGCTACGAGGGGGCGCCCTCCCCTCATCTCCATCCCCGCCAGCGGAGGGAGGGAAGCGGGCGTCCCTGAAGCGACCTCCGGCCGGTGTTGGGGAGGGCGAGCCGTCCCGGTCCGCGCAACGCGCTGGCCGCCTGTTTCGGCACTCCTCCGTCACATGCGGAGTGATGGAACACTCGCTAAATGCTTTGAAAGTGTATGATTCAATGAATAATGGCAAGACTCATAGGTTTTATATCGAGAATGGATTGCTCAAGAGAAAATGGATCTCAAAGCCTGCACTACAACAGATGGGTTTGAGGAGGATTGGGGGTAGTGCATCAAATTGTTGTTCCTCAAACGTATCGTGGACAAATACTGCAGCTGGCACGTGATTACTCATGGTCAGGTCATTTGGGAATCACTAAAACCCATTACCGTATTCAGTAGCATTTATTTTGGACAGGCCTGAAAAAGCATGTTGCCAAGTTCTGTAGAATGTGTAGAGTTTGCCAAATAGTGGGTAAACCTAATCAGAGGGTACCACCTGTCTCTCTTAAACCTATTCCTGCAGTTGGTGAACCTTTTGAGCGTGTTCTGGTGGACTGTGTGGGTTTGTTGCCCAGAACAAAAACTGGTAATCAGTTTCTCTTAACTATCATGTGTGTTGCCACTCGTTTCCCTGAAGCCATCCCACTAAGGAAAATCACAGCACCAACCATAAGTAAAGCTCTTCTGAAATGTTTTGCAACTTTTGGTCTGCCAGGAGTTATACAAACTGATCAAGACAGCAATTTTCAGTCCAACATCTTCCAGCAGACACTACAGTCTTTTAGAATTAAACACAATCCCCTCCAGTCCATGCCATCCCCAGTCACAAAGCGCTCTGAACTAGTTTTTGGGTATAGTGTAAGAGGACCACTAAAGGTTCTGAAGGAACAACTCCTGTCAGCCGACACCAGACCACATTCTAATGTCATTGAGTTTGTCACACAATGTTGGGAATGTCTATACCATGCTTGTTCAATAGCAAGAAAGTCTTTGTCGGGTGCCCAATGGAAAATGAAACACCCGTATGACAAGAAAACTGTACAGCGGTCGTTCAAACCAGGTGATAAAGTGCTCATGTTGTTGCCTACACCCGGCCCATTTGTTTCAGCCCAACGTGGCAACGTGGCACAGAGGTTAGGGAGTTTGTCTTGCAATTGGCGGGTTGCCGGTTCGATCTCCCACACTGACTGTCTCTGTCGTGTCCTTGGGCAAGACACTTCACCCGCATTGCCTGGTGGAGGAGGTCAGAGGGCCCGGTGAGAGGTGACAGGCTTATAGGATGGTGGCTTATTCAAGAAAAGTCCAAAACAAACAAATAAAAACCTGAATTTGATATGGATGTATAGAGTGATCCTCTAATATTTTGTTTTTTCTCAGTAAAGAAGTTAGAAAATTAATTGCAGCTCCTGGTGGAGTGGAGTTGAGAAGCTATGGACACAGGAGAGTTTGTAACCTGTCGACCAAGGCAAATAATTATTAATGTTTGTGTTGATAATCTCAGAGAACAAAGATTTCCTTGCATGTTAGTCTCTTTATAGATGTCGTAGTGAACCTGGAGTCTAGTCTTTGTCCACCTGCATTCAAATATTCAAAAGATTTTAATTTTCCCAGAAACACCTTTTTGTGAATCACAAACCAATGTTGCCACCCCTCCACTATTCCTTTGCTGTCTGCTCTCAAAAAGTAAATTGTAGTTTGGAGGCGTCGACTCTTGCAGAATAGATGTTTCATTAAATTCATGTAACCATGTTTTTGTTAAAAACATAACATCAAGATTATTGTCAGTAATGAAGTAATTCAGTAAAAGTGATTTTCCTGGCAGATCTAGCATTTAATAAAGCCATATGACTTAGTGGTTGATATCGTCTCTGTGGCAGGTTGCATCTGACAATTTGACTTTTTTTTTCTTCCCAGTGTCCTGTCTAGCAATGTGGCAATAAGAACTGATATCTTAATGCCAAATAGAGCTCGACAGATTTTACTTTCACAAGTGGAGCAAACAGCTTTCGCCATAATGCTCCGCTTGATTTGTGCATGTAAATAGCTTTATTGTGATTCCTGCAGGGAGAATTTCAAATTATATGGACACTACAATGGGAAAGTAGGAGAGTAAAAGAAAAACAAGAAGAGAAAAAAAAAAAAAGAAAGAAGAGGTGAAAGAAAGAAGAGATAGAAGGAAGAGAATGATAAAACGTCCTCTGTCTGCTCCATCACCTGGAAAGAGACACAAAAAGAACAGCACAACCAACAGACATAAAGCAACAGATACAATCGTGTAACACCTTGATACCATTGCTAAATCATATGTATTATTATTTAAGCTGACATGTGTAATGTGATACCTAAAAAAGAAAGTAAAAGAAAGTAAATAAATAAATTATAGCCTTTCTGTATATACATGAACATTTAATACCTTGGACCCAGCCCCTGTGGGAGTTTGTGAGAGTGCACTAGTTTAGGTGAAAATTTATCCAGAAGGAAATAGTTCGATGGAGAACCGAAGACCCACCTTCCCCGAGCACAGAGGCAGGAGTCAGGGGACCCGTAACCCCGGACTCCCAAAGGGGCCCCCAAAGCAGTGCGCCCGAGAGGGGCCTTCACAGGAAACAGTATTGTTTATTTTTGTTAATTATGTCTTGTTATCCTCCAAATGCAGTCATCAAATATATCCAATTCCTTTGATGAAAAATGTACACTTAAATGCCTCTTATTTCCTGCTGTTGCCATGGTTAATCAGGTTATCTGCGTTCCATTGATGAGGGCTTTTTTCATGCTCGTGCTGATATCACCTGTTCTGAAAATGCTGAGTATGACAGACTGGAGTAGATCTACTCAGAGTATCTGCTTTCTTCTCAGGGTATGTCAACCATTCTTTCTGAAATCCAGCCCTGGTGTATTAGAGACAGTATTGCTCTTTTATTTTTATGAATAACATTCAATTTGGCCTCTAAAACAAAAAGAAGGGGAACAGGAAATGCATATTAAATCACAATTTGTAGTTTCTTCTTCATCCAAGCAGAACATGACTAGCAGTATGCGTATAACTGAACTTTAATATTATTTTTTTGGGAAAAACATTTCAAAAGTTATTTAATTTTAAATTCAACACTAAAGAACATCACTGTGGGTAAACTGTATTAAACCTAATTTTCAGTGCTGTTATATGATGACTTGGAGTATCTCAAATCAACAAGACACTTTTACAGTCGAGTGGCACCTGGAAAAAAAACCATTATGATAGACTCAATTCATTTCAACACAAATATGCTTAAAAAGCAAAGGATTGTTTATAGACAATATCTTGCATACTTTTCTTTTTCTCTGTGTATGTGTGTGTCCATGCAGTGGGTGACAGAAAGGTAGCTTCTTCCTCAGAGACCAAAACAGTTCAGGCTTGTGTGTCGGATGCTTCACTGATCTGAGTCGAAGCTTTTATTTCTGCATCCCTTAATGGACAGCCACTCTGTCTGTCAGGTCAGCATTGGCAGCATTGGCCCTACATGACTTTCCAACCTGAACCAGAAAGTATTTGCCGTTATTCCATTTATGTGAAAAAAACCCTCTTACAAGGCATTGTATGTAGGACAGATTACCCTGAAAAGTATTTATGAAGGTATATACAAAAACTTACCAAAACAACAAACCCTAATGTTTTTGTTAGGCTTTTATCTGACAACACAAATAAATGCATTAGTGAAGCAAACTTTTGCAATTAGGCAAAAAAGTTTTTATTATGACTAGGGCTGGGCAAGTTAACGCGTTAATTTCGCGTTAACTCATTAGACTATTAACGGCGATATTTTCTTTAACGCGCGTTAACGCATGTTGGTCACATGCTTTTATTTTGTGAAGGTCTGTTGCTGCGGTGTAGGGGTTTGAATCAGAACAGTAGGTGGCGATAATGCGCCAATAACCTCGCTGTCAGCCAAGCCTCGGATTCAAAGAGGAAGAAAGGTGCTGGCCGGAAAAAAACACAGCTGACATGCGGAAGGCGGTGTTTCCCGCAGGTACCGCGAGCGAGCTTAGGCGAGGCGAGGCGGTGAGTTGGCGGCCGGAACAAGTTTTGTGCGGAGCGGAGCGGAGCGGGGGGGGGGGGGTCTGCATCGACGCCGTCGGTGAAGTCGCTTCTCGTTTCAAAGTATCCATGTGTTTTTGCCTGTTTTCCCCCTGCCATTCACTATATGCGCGCGAGAAAGCAACAACAAAAAACCGCGTGTCAACGTCAAATAAACGCACGCATATCGAGTTAGCAAGCATTTCAGTTTAAAGTTCTTCCAGCATGGAATATGACAGAAATTGCCTGTTTTTGGTAGATTTTTTCCCCATAAAGAGAATTCCCTGTCAGTGGCAATAAGCTTTAATTTATTATTTAATCGCGATTAAATATTTTAATCGTTGCCCAGCCCTAATTATGACCTAATCAGTTTTCACAACCTTGCATTATTGCATTTAATCCTTTTTAGTAAGGACATAATGATCACTATTATTTCTCTTGTGGATATACTGTATACTCTGTTAGAAAGCTGTCAGTGACTGCTAAGGAGGCAGAGCCTGGGTAAAGTGTGTGTGTGTGTGTGTGTGTGTGTGTGTGTGTATGTGTGTGTCACAAGTAACAATTATTGTTGTTTTTTGATCCCCATTAACATCAGCATCCACTATTCTTCCAAGGGTCAGTTTACATAAAAAGACAGATTATATTTACAAAAATCATGTTAAAGAAATTTTAAAATAACACATTCTTTTTTCTCCACTTATAAAGAAAAATACAGACATTATTTTAAAATAATGATAATAATAATGGCAGAGGAGATGAGGCAATTAACAGTTTAATGTTGTCCATATTCATTTACTGCCTTTACAGTTCTGTATATTTTTTACAGTCTTTACAGTTTTGTATTTTCTCTTGATAGTCTTTTTTTTTTCTTCTGTCTTGTTTTGTTTAATTACAAAATTTCTCAGTTTATGAGATGCAAACCAGTCTGACTGAAATGCAGATTTAACAGCAGTAAGTTTAGATTGGTCTTTAGTCAGCATTTATTGTTTTAAATCATCATCTAGTCATTGAACATTTAATTACGCACTGAGAACTTCTTTACATGTGCATATGTGTTCACAATGGTAGTTAATATGCATCATATGATATATATCAAATATCTGAAATGCATCTTCAGGATCTTTCTCTGCAAGCACTTCTGTCCAGTCAGCATTTTCAATCTCCTCTATGCATATATCAAAATATATATATTTTTAATTTTTGGTAAATGGACTAAACTTACATTGCACTTTTCCAGTCATACCAACCACTCAAAGAGCTGTATACTAGAGCCACATTCACCCAATTGCACTCACTAACGCGCACACACATTCATACACCGATATGCAGATCGGTAGGCAACTTGGGTTCAGCACCTCGCCCAGGGACACATTGACATGTGACAGGGGAAAGCGGAATAAAACCCACAACCTTCTGATTGCAAGATGTCTACTACTCAACCCATAAAGCCACAGTCACTTCTTTTTCTAATGATTTTTTTTGGCCAACTCCAGGAAATCTTAGTTTTTATTTAATTTCAGTACACCTGTAACCATGTGACATACATCCCGTCTCGGGTCAGGGGCATTTGCCAAATTAATCACACCTGTGGGTGCGCGCGTCCACAGGATATGAACGGTGTGCATGCACACACTCACCCACTTTCTTCCTCCTGGTTGTTGGAGCAGGTGGTGTGGTCCTCACGTCTTATTGCTGTTTATGCCCATCTAACTTTACGTGAGTTCAGTTTCTGCTGTGTGGTGAGTTTTTAATTTACTCACGTAAAAAAAGAACTACAGAAAGAAACTAATGGTTAAAAAACTTTGTGTAGCAGTTTAGCTCACTAAGACTAATCTATCAGTTTAGGTATATCAGTCCACTACATGGCTGCGTGACTGGCAAATACAAACATCCTCCTCCTGGTGTATTTGGAGGGCCTCATCCAGGATATGGATGTCAAGAGCCCATCTGATCTCCTCCCTAAGGTG